>NC_056735.1:526187517-526297517 GCF_019279795.1 Protopterus annectens | reverse complement strand
TGACATGGCCAATAGCTGGTGGTGGAAGTAATGCCATTATGATGGACATGTGGGAGCCACGGACCACCACTGGCAGGATACTCTGGTGAATCTGTAATGTAGCATGCTGAAATGCCATAAGTGTGTAATAGGGTTACCTGAAAACAGGTCCCACATATACCTCACTAATGTCAGGGTGTGTCCATATGTGGCACCTGTCTGTGTTGTAGCAAGGCAGAACAGTGCAGCTGTGCAGGAAGGTGTTGTGAGATTGTGGAGCTGATGCCTGAATGTACCCCACATATAGGTATGCATATGTCTACATATGTCACATATATAATATATAAGGATAAATGTATATCAGAATGTATGTCCAGAAATATACATATACCCATGTGCAGACATATATATGTGCACATATATATGAATTCACATATATCTACACATATATAGATATATACCTATATGCACGTCTACGTATGTACAAAATACATACACAAACAGATATGTATGTAAAGACATGTCCCCTATATCACTACCACAGTGATGTGTGCTATGTGTGAGGCAGCAGCACACACAGCAATTCACACAGATATCTACAGCTAGCAGTGTGTGCACCATGGATGGGTATGTCACGTTAGTCCCTTCTTAACACCACATTGCTCCCGTCTGTGAAGTATGCAATGGGAATATGGGGAAGTATGGCAGATACACACGTGGAGGTGGTCAGGATTGGTAGATATAGAGGACAGTCTACAGGGGTGGTATGTGACACTTGGTGGGTAAACACCATGGATGGTGTGCGTGGTCTGTGATGTGGATGCCCTATGGTCCCCAATATGGGCACAATGGGAACAAGGCTCCCACCAACTGCCACTCACAACAGCAGTCCATGTCCTGAAGGTGCCAGGTCTGGAGGCTGAGCAGGAGGAGCATGTTCATAGGTTCATAGGTAGGTACTAGGCTATCTACCTGAGGGCATTTATAAGCCTAGCCAGAGTGTGTCAACTTTTGCCGCCCCATTAATTAATTAACTGAGCCTCTGTCAAGAAGAGCCAATGAAGTGATCCCAGGGGTGTGTTTTTTGTTACCCATCCAGTCGTCAAGGTTTCTCTTGAAGAGTGTTAGTGAGCGGCTCTGCGTAATGTAGTTAAGAATTTTGTGCCAAAGCATGGGGAGTCTCTGTGACAGGAATCTATCCCTCCAGCATGTTTATTTATTTATTTTACATTTGTTGACCGGGCTAGTCTAACTAGATATATGTCCATTTTCAGTAGAGGCCCGGGGAGAAAAGCTCCAAACATGAATAGTGACAATGTTAAACATATATAGAAAGGCATGTAAAATCACATAAAGTGAAAGCATTGGTAAAAAAATATATAATACTCAGGTTATAAACTCTAAAAATATTACTCTAAAAATTATACTAAAAAAAAATTATTAGAGTAAAAACGATTATACTAAATACAATAGTGGGTAAGAGTAAAACCCAATTAAGAGAGAAAGGCCTTTATGTTTTATAGAATTAGTAAGAAGAAAAGAGTAGCACCTGGATTAGGTGGCATAGAATAGAGGAGTAGGGAAAGGAGTAAGAGAAGGAAGGGGGGAAGGATAGAGGAGTAGGAAAAGGAGTAAGAGAAGGATGGGGGAAAGGATAGAGGAGTAGGGAAAGGAGTAAGAGAAGGAAGGGGAAGGATAGAGGAGTAGGGAAAGGAGTAAGAGAAGGAAGGGGAAAAGATAGAGGAGCAGGGAAAGGAGTAAGAGAAGGAAGGGGAAAAGATAGAGGAGCAGGGAAAGGAGTAAGAGAAGGAAGGGGAAAGGATAGAGGAGTAGGGAAAGGAGTAAGAGAAGGACGGGGGGAAGGATAGAGGAGTAGGGAAAGGAGTAAGAGAAGGACGGGGGGAAGGATAGAGGAGTAGGGAAAGGAGTAAGAGAAGGACGGGGGAAGATATAAGTCTGGGTTAGCGCAAGGACAAAGCCAATGAGTTTTAAAATGTTCTTTGAGGTGTTTTTTAAATAGAGGAGTAGAAGCTAAGACTAATAGTTCAGAAGGAAGTTGATTCCAGTTTTTACCTGCTGTGTTAGAGAAAAGTGAGTCACCAGCTTTGTTGTTGGATTTAATTGTGGAAACCAGGAGTTTATTAGCAGAGCGAAGTGTAGCAAGAGTTTTATATGGTGTAATCAGATTAGAGAGGATAGGGGTGTTGTTAAGGTGGTATAGGATCTTTTGAGTGATAAGTAATTGTTGACAGAGTATATGGTTTTCCAGTTCTAGCCATCCAAGTTGTTTGAGGTTGAGGCAGTGGTGAGTTCTGAAGTGGGAGCATGTAATGAATCTAGCTATGCTATTATAACAGGCGACAAGTTTGGAGAGGTTATTTTTTGATAGGTTAGTATATATAGCAGAGGCATAGAAAAGGGTAGAAATGAGGTGGGTTTGTGCAATAGTTTTCCTGGCAGAAGGGGTAAGGAAGGGTTTAATTCTATAGAGGGTGCCGAGTTTTTTGTTAATGGACTTTATGGTGGTGTTGATGTGGTCATCGAAGTTGAGACGATTATCAATTGTAACACCTAGTAGGTGGGTTGTAGAGTCTGGGGTTATGTTGGTAGCATTGTTAGAGGTTACAGAGAAGGATGGAGTAGGTGATTTATGAGTAGGGGTAAAAAGTAGTAGTTTTGTTTTTTTGGGATTTAAGAGGAGACTGTGTTGCATAAACCAGTTTTCAACATTATGAAGAACAGTTTGGGTGAGGGACTGGAGAGAGTCTATGTTCTTGGCTGAACAAATTAAGGTGGAATCATCTGCATATTGAATGCAGGTGGCTTGAGGAATATTTATGTGTAGATCGTTAATAAATAAGGAAAAAAGAAGGGGACCTAAGATAGAGCCTTGGGGTACCCCAATATTTACAGGAAGTAGTGAAGACAGATTGTTATCCCAAAGGACTGCTTGCTGTCTATTATCCAGATAAGACCTAAATCATTGTAATGCTTGTGGTTCAAGAGAAAGGATCTTTAGTTTGTCTAAGAGTAAGTTATGGTTAACCATATCAAAGGCTTTTGACAGGTCAATAAATAGTGCAGTGGAAAAGGAGTTATTGTTGCGATAAGACCTAAACCATTGTAATGCTTGTGGTTCAAGAGAAAGGATCTTTAGTTTGTCTAAGAGTAAGTTATGGTTAACCATATCAAAGTCTTTTGACAGGTCAATAAATAGTGCAGAGGAAAAGGAGTTATTGTTACGATTTTTATTTATAGTCTGTGAAGGATAGTAGGGCAGTTGTAGTGCTATGGAATGGTCTGAAGCCATGTTGGCAATTGGCTAGTTGGTTATTTTGTAGTAGGTAGTTAAGTAGTTGTTTGTGAATACATTTTTCCATAATCTTAGCTATTGGGGAGAGAAAGGCAATAGGTCGAAAGTTAGACAGCTCAATAGAAGACCCTCCTTTATGTAGAGAGATGATGTGGGATACTTTCCATATGGATGGAATTTTGCCTTCCGAGATGGTTCTGTTAATAAGGATAGAGATGGGATAGTCTATAGCTTTTGTGGTAATTTGTAGGTATTCAGATGGGAGACAGTCAGCAGAAGGGGTACAAGATTTCAGTTTTTGAAGTAGCTTACAGATGAGAGACATAGGTACAGGTTGTATTTGAAAGGTAGGTGATGTAGTCTTGGAGGAATTTAGTGGAGAAGCAGTAAAGGGAGGTAAAGAATTGGCTAGGGTTTGAATGGCTTCTGTAAAGTAAGTGTTAAAGGCATCAGGGATCTGGTTGGAGTTATGGTTAAAACCTACAGGGGCAGGGGTAGCAGAGTGACCTGGACGAAGAAGTTTGTTAATCCCTGACCAAAATTATTGTGGAGTTTGTTGACTGGTTTGTTGGAGGTGAAGGTAGAAGTCTTTTTTGTTTTTGAGAATATCTTTCTTGGTGGCATTTCTTAACTGCTTAAAGTGGAGCTGATCTGATGGACATTTGGTAGCTCTCCATTTAGCCCAGATTTTATTTCTAAGGAGCATCTTTTGTCTAGTTTGTTTTGTGAGCCATGGGACAGATTTGGATCTTATTCTAGTAGAACAAAGAGGTTCATGGTAATCTAGGATTTGAAGAAATTTGGTGTTGAAATAGATAACTGCTTTGTCAAGTTCAAGATGGGTTAGTGGTGACCAGTCACATGCTTACAGTTCATTTAGGAAGCTGTGTGGATTAAAGAATTTTTTTTGAGCAGGAGGTTTTAAGATTATGAGTAGTTGGGATATGTACTTTTTGTCTAATAATGTAGATAAGCATGTGGTCGCTGATATCGTTGGGAAGGATTCCTGGAGTATAAGTTTCAGGGTGGCTATTAATAAGGATCCAGTCAAGAGTAGATTCCTTAGTGGTGGGTTTGTGAATTCTAGTAGGAGTTGTTATTAATTGTGAGAATCCAAAGAGATTTATGTGGTTAGTAGGGTTAGGGGAGCTGCAGGAGGACCAGTCGATGTTAAAGTCACCCAGTATAATGGTCTCCTGGGGTAGTTGGGTAGAAAAATAGCTAAGTAAGTTTTCAAGAGTATTAGTATTGTTACCTGGGGGGAGATGCATGCAGATTAGATAGATAGATTTGGTGTTATTGATTTGGAGTTTGGTAGTCAGGAGTTCGGCTTTGGTGTCAAATGAAGGATGCACATTGAAAGGGGAAATTTGGAGATTAGATTTATAGAGAATGGCTATACCTTCACATTTTTTGGTTATATGGTCACATCTAAGGATATTATAGTCAGGAGGGCTAATTTCTTGGTCTAGTGTAGATTGTTTTAGCCAAGTCTCTGTAAGGCATAGGATATCAAATGAGTGCACATCAAGGAGTGCATGCAGGTGGGAAATTTTGTTGTTGATACTTCTAACATTAAGGTGAGTTATCAGGAGGGACGTAGGTGGTTTAGTTAATGAAGAAATCATAGGCACTGTTAAGTTGTTGAGGTTATTGGTATAGTCAGTATTGGGGCCTGGGTTTGGTGATGAGTAGACGGGCACTATAACCTCTTTATTTCTAGATGTGAATCCTTTAGTAATTAGATGGGCTACATAGAAGGATTTCCTAACTACTTTGGCAATATGATTGTCAAAGGAGAGATTACTATCTACCTGGGTCCCCAGATCTCTTATTACCTCTTCTGTATTAAGGGAGCTGCCCCCTATGTAGTAATTCATGGGTGTTTTGTTTTTCCCAAATGGGATGACTATGCAATTTTTGGCATTTAGCTTGAGACCATGACTTTGACACCAGGTGTCCATCTCAGTAAAGCCCTTTTGGAGAATGTCTGTGTCACCTGGAGAGTCAATTATGGCTCCCAGTTTGCAGTCATCGGCAAACTTAGTTAGCCATAGTCCTCCTGTGTGTGCCTGTACTTCTGAGAAGTATATGCCGAACAGTAGGGGTCCCAGGACCGAGTCTTGTGGGACACCACTTGTGACTGGTTTAGAGTTGGACCTGGAGCCCACTATTCTTACCATGTGAGTTTAGTCTGTAAGCCAGTTGGCAACCCATCTCATGACGTAGGCATTTATGTTCAAGCTGGTGAGTTTTTCTATAATTCCAGAGTGGGGAATGGTGTCAAAAGCCTTGGCGAGATCAAGGTAGGCTGTGTGAACTACCTTCCCCTCATCTATGGCCTTGGTGAGTGTCTCAAAGAACTCAACCAGGTTTAGTAGGCATGATTTGCCCTTAACAAAACTGAAATGGGTTGAGTCAAGTGTTTGGAGGTTCCCAATGTCTTTGTTAATGAGTTCCATGATGATGCACTCCATAGCCTTGCAGACCAGGCTAGTCAGGCTTATGGGGCGATAGTTACCAGGGTCAGTTGTGGCCCCTCCTTTGTGGAGTGGAATAACCATTGCTGTGTGCTATTCTATGGGCACGTAGCCTGTGGAGAGGCTGAGGTTGAACAGTGTGTTTAGGTGGGGGGTTAGTTCATTCTGTAGTTTGTGCAACATGCAGCCTGGGACACCATCTGGCCCCATTGATGCTGTGCTTTTGGCTTTTGAAAGGGCTGTTTTCACCTGTGCGTCTGTGATTTCTGGGACACTACACTTTTCCGGTATTGTTGTGGGCCCTTTTGGGGGTGAGAGGGGGGTGAAGTTTGCACTGAATCTATCTGCCAGGATGTTGGCAATATCAGTGGGTTCAGTATATTTTGTGCTATTTTGCACTAGCTCAGAGCATATCTGTGAGTTGCCACTTAGATTCTTGACATAGCTAAAGAAGACTTTGTGGTTATCTTTCAAATCCTTGGCTATTTTTCTTTTGAAGTTAGCCATGGTGGATTTTATGAGGGACCTTAGTATCTTACTGATACTGATCAGGGATGTTTTTCCTTTTGGGGATTTGCTTATTTTCTGAACTAGATTCCTCCCTCTATTGTATAGCCTGTTTGTGGCAGGGGTCCACCAGAATGGTTTCCTTCTCTTAGGGGAGTGAGTCGTGGTTTTGCTAGGGATGGCACAATCCATGCATCCTTGTAGGTGCTCATAGAGTGCATTTGTAAAGGTTCCTGCATCTTGGACACTGTTATCCTTTAGCGTAGGGGCTGTAAAACTTACCACCTCTGTCTTAAGTAAGGTGAAGTTTGCTATAGAAAAGTTTTTCACTGTGGTTTCTTTGGTTGGAGGTGGTGGTGTGGTATGGACATCTACAATGATTAGTTTATGGTCTGATATAACCAGTGACGGGTTGTCCTCCGGTGTGGAACACCTGTCGCCCATGTTGGTGATGACCAGGTCCAATATGTTTTCACCTCTGGTAGGGGAGTTTAGCAGCTGATCCAGGGCATTTTAGTTGATAAATTCCAGGAAGCGCTGGACCTGGGAGTTTGTACTTGAGTAGTTTTCCCAGTTAATGGTAGGGTAATTGAAATTGCCCAATATCAGGGTGTTTGGTAGGACCTTTATGTTTTCCAGTGTCTCCAGAAAGGTGGAGTGGTAGTCCTGGGTCATGGAGCATGATCTGTAGCAGGTCACAATTTGCATTGCAGATTTGCCTGATGTTAGTTGCACATGGATGATCTCGGAGGTATCATGCTGCACCACTAACCTGGAGGTGTAGGTATCCTTGATGAATATGGATACACCCCCTCCTTTTGCATTTTGGTCCATGTTCTGTGGCCAAAATGTGTGGTATGAGTTGTAGCCCAGTAGTGCTGGGGTGCTTTGTGGTGCCTTGAACCAGGTTTCAGTTACTGCACAGATGTCGACGTTCTCCATACTGAGGAGTGCTTCGAGCGCGTGCATTTTGAGATGTTGGCCATGTGAATGTGTACTGGGTGCTTCAGACTGATGTAGCACATCCCTCATGTGTCTGTGGAGCCCGGTATGGAACAAACCCTAGACCTGAGCTCAGCAGACAGGAACATGTTGGTGTGTGCCCTGAGGGGGGCAACATCCCCTGGGTGGTTCCACCTGATGGTATTGCTGTAACAGTACATGAGGAGGCCCCAGGTTGGCACACACATGTGATGTGGCCAGGTATCCTGGTCAGATGGGTATGGAGCGGTGGATCAGCTGGCCAATAGAACATATACATGTTATTGTGTCACTGTTATAGTACATTTGTTAGTAGTAATAGTCCACACAATCCTGGTACATGTCCAACAGCATGCATAGATCCCCCCAATAACACAGACTGTCAGATGTGCAACAATCTCAGAGCAGCCATACTGCTGGCATGTATGTAACCATAGTGGCCCTCACAATGGCATGCAAGTGAATAGTCTGTAACAGACCAGCAATGTTAGTGTCCACACAGGGGACATGGCTACAATCACATAGCAGAAGGTGTGGTACAATACACAATCTGTCCAAACAGTAGTTAAACTGTAGCCATACCTAATGAGTTGTGGGTACAGTCTGTTGAAGCTAACATGTTGGGAGGGGTGACAGAGATGTGTATTACAAACAGTGTTAACCTTGCCATATGAGTTGCTGAGGCCTGTTTCCATCTTCATGTCTTTCAGGCAAGATGTCACACATCAGGTTACCCGTGTATTCAGTGGATGAAAATGAGGTCATCATCAACCACCTGGTACAGCACTACCAAGTTCTCTTTGGCAGGACAGCCCATGACCAGCATGAGTGGACCGCCCTGTGGAATTATCTAGTCCACAGGGTCAATGATGTTGGCCTGCATAACCACAGTTATGAGCTGGTCCGGCATCATTGCAGTTACCTGCTTCACAATGCCCGTCGGCATGCTGCCGCAGTCTGGGGGGATCACCTCACCACCGGGGGGAATGCCATCCATCCCCCTCTGACATGTGTGGAGGAGCTCCTGGTCAGCATCATGGCACCTACCCATCCAGAACAACAACAACCACTGGACCCCTTCATGGAGGTGGGTGTCACCCACACACCAGCCAAGGAGCGTGCAGGTAAGGGCACAAGGCACATCAGTAGACCATTGTTGTGTAAATATCTGCAGTGATACAGGTAGATCATGCATATCTGACATGTCATAGGTATATTGTGTTGCTGCATTGTAGTGATAAACAGATGTGCAGATGTGGTAGTATTGTGGGAATTTACCATTGATGTATGGTAGTACTGCACCCAGCCTGTAGCAGTGCCACAGGCTTGGCCACTGACATTGCATCTCTCACCCTCTTATGTAGGTCCCTCTGGGGTAACAACAAGGCAGCAGCCTGTAGCTGGTGAGTATGTCTTATGTAGATGCATACCAACACACCGGACATGTAATGGGGGTGGTATATCCCATGCACACATCTAACACACCTACCCTGAGTGCATGCTGTACATGTGCATGTATTGTTGATGTGAAATGCATGGTCTCACAGGGGCGACCATGATGGAGTTTTGAAAGGGTATGTCACACACCTGCATGACAACTAACATCCTGTCATTGCGAAATGTGTCCACAGGGAGTAACATACTGTTGGTAGACATGGCCTACAGTAGAGACATGTTCTGAACAGCACCCATATACAGTGCAACACCAGTGTATATACCTGTAGGACAATAACAACTGTTGCAGAGATACACTATAACATAAGGCATTACAGTAGTCCACATTATCAACTGGGTCTAGGCTACAACATTTGGTGTTCAGAGTATGGGACACTGCAAGCTGACACAAATGTGTAGGGCTTACCTGTCATGCATCTGCATAAAAGCTGAGGGGGGGGTCTCAGCATGACACACCAGTGCACTGCAGCAGGGATCCTAAGGATGGTAGAAATGGCTCTATCTGCATATAGTCAGGTTCAGGAGCTGTGGCAGCTGTAACCCTACCCACACTGCAATAGTAACTGCATTGTGTGAACACCATGGGATGTGCACATGAGTAGACCTTGCAATCATGCAGAATAGGGAGACATGTGTAAAGTAGGTTGAACATACACTGGCAATTGCAGAAGGCCTACGCTGGTATACCCCTGTCATGAGCAGTGACTGCTGTAGTACACAGGTGTGATAAACCATCATAAGGGTGTGCACACATATGCCCACATGGTCTGTTTGCATTGCGGTCAGCAGCCGCACACCTAACACAATATGTAGACACTGCATGTGAAAGTACAGGACATATGTTACATACCGGTCTTGTGTACTGCTAAGATATGCAGTGCTGTGGTCCCATGGCAGATCACGGATGTGTGTGTAAAATTAATAAGGGTGTGTACACCCCCCATAGCCCATGTATGCTATGTATGATGGTTGTCAGTGTAAGCATTTCTGCAGTGGTAATACATGGATGTTGACAGCTGTAAATCAGGCATCAGGCATTCAACAATGATAACAGTCCACATATCATCCCAGGTATGTCTTGCTGAAACACATAGGGACTGTGAGAGGTACTGCTGCCATAACTGACACAGTACTACACATTCCGCAATGGGTTGTACACCTGTGAGTTGTGGTGCACAGTACATGGTAGGGTGCAGAACAGGTGCATAGCAATACTGTGTACATGGGTGCAGTGGTATCCAGGGGAAGGGGCATCACCTAGTCACAGCACATGCATCATACACATGTATACCATTTCTAGCATAGATTGACTATACCTGAACTGCATGCTGTTCTGTACCATATGTTCTGCATGCTGGCAGATGGGTAATAGGAGGACTGTGTGTGTGATCATTGTGCAACCTCACCTGCATGTGTGTGTGTGTGTGTGTGTGTGTGTGTGTGTGTGTGTGTGTGTGTGTGTGTGTGTGTGTGTGTACTGTTAGGCAGTGCTGTACAGGTTTTAAAGTGCGTTTATTGTTTTCCCCCACAGGTGGCGAGGTGGGTCAGGGTCTGTCCTGCATTCAATCTGATGTAGGTGTCCATACAGACACCGATAATGATGATGATGATAATAATGTTGAGGCACAGTTGGATTGTCAGGGGCTGACACTGCACCAACATTTGACATCCCCCTTTTAGCCACCCCATCCCCACACACAGTTGCAGTGCCTATACACACCCCATCACCAGTAGCCATAGCAGAGGGACAGCTGGCATTCAGTGGTAGTGTATAGGAAAGTGTGGTAACCTTGCCTACTGTGTCTGGTCACAGCGGGCATAGCCGGATGTCCAGCAGGCTGCCACATAGGCAGATGTCCCAGGGTACTCATGGTAGGGCCACTGGACATCATGCCCCTGGCATAGGCGACATAGCTGCAACCAGAAGAAGCATGTTTCAGGCTCTAATGGTGGCACAGGCACGTATTGAGCATTACACCAGACAGGGCCTTAGGCTGCAGGGGACTGGTCTCGCATGTGTAAGCGACAACCTCTGTGAACTGTCTGGTGCAATCCGTGCTTCTACTGAGCAAGCAGATAGATGGCATGATGAGATGATGGCCCTCATCAGCCGTTGTGTGTCCATGCTTCAATGTGTGGTGGGGATGCAGCGGCACTCGCATGGATATGGGCCAGCAACACCAATAGCTGGCAGTCAACGTGGGTGTGCTAGGACACCAAGAGGCTTCTGTAGTGGCAGTAGCAGCACCAGCAGTGTGGGGTGTGTGCTGTCCACACTACACCACAGCAGGCCATGTGCACGTGGTCCTGGCCAGTCCCAGGAGGGATGTGGCACCAGCGGACAAATGTCATCAGCAGGAGAGAGTAGCACTTCAATGCCTGTACCTGGACATGCTGGCGGAACCCCTGGCAGGCACAGTCCTCATGCCCATGGCTGGAGGCAGTGAACTGCACACCCTGCCAGGTATGGTCTGCAGCTGTCCATAAACAGCTGTGTAGGGCAGCCACAAGGCAGAACTGTGTGCAAGTATACCCACACACTATGCAAACACACCTAGGGCAACCTCATACCCACACACACCACATCACCTTAGCCAGCTCCCCAGAGTACAACCCTCACCCACGCACATGGTGTCAAATATATAGCCCACCCTTGGCCTCTGGCAGACCAACACCACTCCCTGTGCATATGATGATACCTGAGCTCTTTCCCTGTCATCTATACCATCAATACAGGGACAGGCTGATATGGTTCTGATGCAGATGGTGACTGTACATCAGTGTACCACAGTCCTGCAGTGTAATATGTTGTAGTGAGTAGAGTGTGAGGCATATTTGGCATGTAGTGTAGCCGTCCAGCAATGATGCCTTCTAGCTGTTAGTAACACTGCTTGGTTGTGGTCTCTAAAATGATATGCAGTTGTGTTTTAGGTGTACATGTGTCTGCATGAGGATGGTCTGCAGTCATATTGCACAAAGGGGTATGTCACTGTGCTGACACCATGGCAGTGACATATCTGGGACACAGTCGAACACATTTCACAGGTTACTATACCGGGTATTGCCTGTGCCACATGGACAGATGGCCTGCTGAGGCATGTATACCCTGCAACCTGATGTAGACCCATCCACATACACTCACACTGTTACTTGCCAACACTGGGACTAGATCCCCCTACCTAGCAATGTTGTGATACTGACGTGGTGGCTTACATTGCACAAACACTGGCTTAACCACTCTGTATCTAACATACCTTGTTCTGCCCAGCAACAAAATGAACAGCCCTTGCAGGTCTTGAACTCAGGACCCTTTACACTGAAGTCACAACACTTAACCACTACACCATGACCACTGTGGAGACAGTTGTTGTTTTACCAATATAGCTGTCATTACACATGTTGAGTAGTATTGAACCATTGCCTTTACTTCCTAGATTGTGTAGTCCTTGTTATTAATATGACGGTTGCATCACATATGTTGTTTTATCATAATGTGCAGTGGTGGTAATGCAGTAGCATTGTCGCCTCACAGTAAGACGCTGTCCTGTTCGATTCTCAGCTAGAGCGTCTTCTGTATGGAGACATGCGTGAATGGGTGTACCTTCGTTGAAGGTTGTGCGTCAGGGCTGGCAACACGGCATGTAAAAATCTACTGCCAATCATTAGCGGACCGGAGTTCTGCTGTGGTGACCCCTAACTGGGAAAAGCTGAAAGACACAACATAATTGTTAGTTCATGATGTTAGGAGACTGCGGTGGTGGTGCTCCGGTAGCGTTGTCACCTCACAATAAGACGTTGTCCTGTTCAATTCTCAGCTAAAGCGTCTTCTGTATGGAGACATGCGTGAATGGGCGTACCTTCATTGAAGGTTGTGCGTCAGGGCTGGCAACTCGGCACGTAAAAATCTACTGCCAATCATTAGCGGACCGGAGTTCCGCTGTGGTGACCGCTAACCAGGAAAAGCCGCAAGACACACACACAGTTCATGATGTTAGGCTGGCTGTGACATGTGACTTTAATGGCTCCCTATTTAAATAATGAAAAGGAAATGTGTTTTTTATGTACTGATGAAGGGTGGTTAACCCAAAAGCTTTGCATTAAAAACATTTTTTGGCGTGATTTATGTGTTTGGACCTGTACTTCTATGCAGCACTGTCTATTGGTTTTGATCCCTGTACAGTGGACATTGTGGTATGTACTAGGGCCACCATATAAGAATGTTGCAAAACCAGTCACACATTGGGCCAGGTGTCTCACACACACACATCCACCTCCACACAGGATACGAGTTACAAACACACACACCTGTCATGTCTGGAAGTAGAACCCCTACCTAACTAGTTTATTATACTACAGTACTACACAGTTATAGTACAATCGACAAACATCACTGGAGTACTCCTTCCCCAAAGGTGTATTTCACACTGAATGACATCAGCAGGATTGCCAAAGTAGGCCATTTGAAATGTACTGCTAGTGACTAGCCTAAAATGCATTGCTCCCTACACAGACAGTGAGACACACACAAAACATCCACAACCAACATGTGTGGGTATAGAACCCCTGACAGAGGTGTATATCACACTACAGCATGAGGCTGTTATAGGACGCACCATGGGAATTATTAGAGAACTCCTTCCCCAAAGGTTCATTTCACAATGAATGACATCAGCAGGATTTCCAAAGTAGGGGATTTGAAATGTACTCCGAGTGACTAGCCTATAATGCATTGCTCCCTACACAGACAGTGAGACACACACAAAACATCCACAACTGACATGTGTGGGTATAGAACCCCTGACAGAGGTCTATATCACACTACAGCATGGAGCTGTTATAGGATGCACCACAGGAATTCCTAAAGTACTCTTTCCCCAAAGGTGCATTTCACAATGAATGACATCAGCAGGATGACCAAAGTAGGGCATTTGAAATGTACTGCGAGTGACTAGCCTATAATGCGTTGCTCCCTACACAGACATTGAAACACACAGTAAACATCCAGAACTGCCATAGGTGGAGATGGAACCTTATCACAGTTCTAAATCACACTCCAGCAATATGCAGTTACTTGATGTGCTACAGAGATTACTAGGCTACACCCTTCCCAGAGGTGTAGTTCTAGGTGGGTGACATCAGCAGCCTTGCCAATGTTGAGTATATGAATAGTAAGGTGTGTGAGTACCCTAAAAAGCATCTCTACACAGTCAGAGACACACACAAACACCAAGTCTGGGCTTAGAACACCTACCTATTTTATCATACTACAGCAGTACGCAGTTACAGTTCACGCTATTGAGATTACTGGACAGCACCCTTCCCACAGGTGTATTTCTAGGTGGGTGACATCAGCAGCCTTGCCAATGTTGAGTATATGAATTGTAAGGAGTATAAATACCCTAAAAAGCATTGCTCTCTACACAATCAGAGACAGACAGACACAAAAACTCACACACACAGTTGCCAAGTTTGCAGTTAGAACACCTACCTAACTACTTTATCATACTACAGCAGTACGAAGTTACAGGAGACGCTACGGAGATTATTGGGTAACAGTCTTCCCAGCGGTGTATTTCTAGGTGGGTGACATCAGCAGCCTTGCTAAAGTTGAGTGTATGAATTGTGAGGAGTGTGAGTACACTAAAAAGCATTGCTCACTACACAGTCAGACAGACAGACACACACACACGCATACACACACACACACACACACACACACACACACACACACACACACACACACACACACACACACACACACACACACACATACACACACACACACACAGTTGCTAAGTCTGGGGTTAGAACTCCTACCTAAGTAGTTTATCACACTACAGCATTGCACAGTTATGGGACATGCCACAGAGATTACTGGGCTACAATTCTCCCAAAGGTGTATTTCACATTGGATTACCTCAGCAGTCTTGTCATAGTAGGGCTATGGGGAGGGTGGTGTGTGCATGGGCCATAACCCATTCATGTATGGGTTGACACGCCACATGCGAGCACACATGGGGTCATATGTCACAGATATGTGTATACAGCTGCTAGATGACTACTTCCTTGTACAGTCATGTTGCACAGCTGGTATGTGCACTACATAGTCTGTAAGGCTGACAGATACTGGTGGCTAGTATCTGCAATGAGTGACATCTGCACCTTGTGTTTGGGGCCCTTTGGCTGTGTGCTGGGTGGGACAGGCCTGGGTGGCTCCTTGTCACAGTGACCCTCTTCCACACATCTATGTATGTCTACCTTTGTCTTATTATAGTGTGTTGTCCTGACATATGTCTGTATTCCTATCCACTGTGTGTGCAAGGCATGAGTGATGCATACTGACGAGTGTCTGCACTAACAACTGCAACTGCCAGATATGTCTGGTCCACTGGTGTTTGCAGTCAAGGCCTTCATGTGTTTAAGTGTGTGAGCATGCCCAGTATGGCTGTCTGTATTGAATCTGTGGATCGTGTCCAGGTAGTTTGTGCTGCAGTGCTGACCTTTGTGTTGTACACCAACAGGTAGCATGCTGTCTCTACTGGGTATCCATTGATCATTTCGCTTTGACTGTTACTACATTTCTGCATAGCAGGGGGAGCACATGACAGTTTCTACATTTCTACACAGGAGTGGGGGGGGCACACCTGACTGTTATTACATTACTATGTAGAATGGGGGGCACACCTGACTATTTCTACATTTCTACACAGGGTTGGGGGGCACACCTGACTGTTATTACATTACTATGTAGGATGTGGGGGACACACGTGAAACATGTACACATTCGCTATGACTGTACTGGTATGTCAGGTACTCCAGTTCATTCTGTACTGCTAACTATCATGGTGACTAGAGGTATACCAGTGTACTACAGATCATGGCTTTGGTTGCCCTACATATTATTGTCTGTCTTCCCACCCTTCAGAACTAACATCCCACTGCCTGCCGTGCTGTGGTCTGTCTGTGTAGGCCTGGGGGGTTAACCATAGCCATCATTTTGGAGCCATGCCACAGGCTATGTTTGGGTTTGTCTACACCTGTCCTGCTGGCTGAGACTGTTGTTGGGTATGTGAACTGTCCTGACTGGCATGTGTGGGTCATATGGACACACGTCGCACAGCACATTTCCTGCAGTGGGTTTTGTCACACTGTGTAGTACTGGCTACTATGGTGACTCCAATATGTGTTACAGATGTCATGGTGCCACTATGGGTGTCTACTGTCTGCTGCCATAACATTCAGCCACCCAATTCCCTTGCATGCTCACATCCATACCATAGCTACAGGTAACAACATATTCAACTCCATTTGGCAATTGGTAGGTTGATTGACTTACCTTGAGGGTGTGCCAGACTTGCGGATGGTGCTGGACTGCTGCCTATGTTGGATGCACATAGTACACTCCCTATACATGGTTGAGCACAGGTAGTATCATATTTGACATCACTTTTACTGTATGTGCAAGTCAGAGAGAGGTGTCATTCCCTGGGTCCCTACTGTGTCAGTGCATGTGCTATGCGTTGCCTCTTTGCCAAGGCCAGGGCATACTGGGCACACCTCCTTTTGCCTACTGGGGCAGGCTCAGGCTGTTCCTCCTCTGGGTCACTCTGTGCCTGTGCAGGCCTTGGCATTGGTGGGGAGCTGTGTGTCCCTGCCCCATGCTGCTCCTGCTGCAGCTGTTTCCGCAGGATCATATTGTGTAGCATAGTACATACCATAACAATTTAGGTACATGTAGCTGGTGAATACTGCAAGGCTCCATTGGATGTGTCCAGACACCAGAACTGTGACCTGACACATGCTCTATTATATGTCTGACCTGTGCGTGTGCCTTATTATGGCATTGTTGTTCAGGTGTGTGTGCCTTTCTGATGGGTGTCATCAGCAGTGGCTCCAGTGTGTACCCAACATCCCCCACTAGGTGACTGTAGGGAATGCCCCCATTGGCAAATCTCTGGTACCGCTGTGTCAGATGCCATATGTGGGAATCGTCATAGCTTCCAGCGCAGCTGGCACACACATTCATTATAATGCCCTGGGCATCACATACAACCTGGCAGTTGATGGAGGGGATGCCCTTGTGGTTGATGTAGGCCCTACCCTGCTCACCGGGTGGTGGTTTGATGCATATGTGAGTGCCGTCTATAGCACCCACTACCCAGGGTATTCTGCTATTTGTTGGAAGAGATGCATAATGCTGGTCAACACCTCACGGGTGTTGAGGAAATATACATGCTCACTGGCATGTGCTGACATGGCATCCAGGAACGGGTGGAATACTCTGGATGCTGATGCCTGTGAGATCCCCATGATATTCCCAGTTGTGCTTTGGGAGGTACCTGTGGCTAGTATACCTAGTCCTACACATACCTTGGTGTTCACTGAGATGGGTTTCCCTCGGTCAGTTTGGTGTGTCAAGTGTGGCCGGCACAGCTCAACAATTTGCTGTAGGAGGTCTATATCCACCCTATAGAGCTCCACTATCTCCAGCTCATGTAGCCCCTGGTAGGTTACTCTGGGTCTGTACACTCTTCACTGTTTCCTCACTGTGGGTTGTTTGGCAGCATTCACATCCTCACCACCCTCAGCCTCTTGCACATGTTGTTCTATGTTGCCTGTTGCAGCCCTTCTCATTTTGTAGGTTTGTTTGTTAAAATTTCCCCACTTGCATACATTGGTGGTGTAGAGTGTGGGAAAAACCAGAGGGGAAGGTGTTTGCTTAGTTTATAGCAGTATTCTGTACTGGGCTGGGCTGCTGCCTGTGTAATTGGCTGATTCTGATACATTTCACCTGCCAGTTAAGCTAGTTCTCCTTGAATACCTTCCTACTGCTGTTTTGCCTTCCCATTGCCTTCCTGTTTAAGCCCGTGTGCGTGCTGCGCAAACAGAGTGCTCATATGTGCACAGTGCTGCTATTTCTTGGTTTTCTTTTTTCTTCCTATAAAACCCGGTGCATGGTGCACACACCCAAGTACACTTTGTAAAGAGTGCTAGGCAGGTTTAGACACACCCCCTAGCTTAGTGCTAAGCTAGGAGGAAACCCAAGCCACAGGGCTCCAATCCGCTTATAGTAACACACCCACCCATGATGTCACCTACCTCCTAGTATTGCACTCAGGTATTCATACTCTTACACTGTTGGGACCTGCCTCACATGCTGGGGAAAACTGGGATTCACTATCCTTCCCCTCATTTGCATAGGATTGCCTGCTAATGCATAGTTACATGTCTCACACTGAGCCTCCCCCTTTAGCAACCACTATTCACTGGCCAGGTTGTCTTCTGCCTGCCATTGACTTGCATGGCAGAATACTGATTTTAGTTAGAATGCTTATTTTAGGTTTATTTTCACCCTGATCCTGTTTGCACCCTGCTGCCCTATGCGTAAACAGCCGATTGGCTAAAAAAAATAAAAGTTGATTTTTTTAAATTTTTGTATTGTTTGCAATGCCTGTTGCCTTATACTTGGCCATTGGCATGCTTCCTCAATGATATGCAGCCTTTATTTGGAGCTGTCATCGCTCCGTTTTGGATTTTGGGGAAATGTACTCTGTTATGAACCGAGTACATTTCTGCCGATAGCACTAGTCTTGCATGGACTGTTGCAAGCTTCCTGGATTGCAAAATCACCTCATTTGCATGGATTTCACCTGCAAATGGGGTGATTTGCAAACCAGGGCTTAGTCCGTGCAAGATTAGTGCAGGAGCGCTTGTGCACGCCCCTGCAGGCTGCTCCTGGATCGCACGGCAGACATATTGCCTGTGTGAGCTCCTGCACCAGACTTGCACTCCGTGCAAACTTTTGAGAATTCAGGGGCTTGTCTTAATTGCTTTACAGTTTTCTCTAACTGATGCTTCCATGATGGCATTTTATTTATTCCCTTCTTTCCCCTTATTACTCTATATTTTTGCAATGAAATTTTATCTGTTATTAGTTTAGCTGCTCAGTAATATATTCTGTTTATGCCTATTACATCACATGAATTTCTGTTAATAGTCCTGATTACTGTATTCATTCTTTTTATCAGACCTGTAACATTTTGGGTATTATTTACTTTCTGTAATCTATTTCTTCCATCAACCTTAATATGTCTTTCTATCCCTATTAAATCAAGCAACTCTTCACTTAGATCAATTTCTTCTAAACTGAGAGCACATTGTTTGCTCTCTGTTTCCTGTGGGCATTCTACAGCAAGTTCCTTTTTTATTGAAATATTTTATATTAATTTTTTTGAAAGAGAAAAGATTACAAAATAGATAATCTTTAGAATGTTATAAAATGTTATAAAATAAAGGAATACAATGAATCATGGTGTGACGTCTGGCTATTTCCCACCAGACAGACACCAATTAAATGATGTCCCTTACTATCCTGGGTCAGTAACTAAGGAGCTTCAATCCTCACTACTGACTCCAATATGAGACTGTCACTTAAACAGAAGTAATATTTCACAATTTTTTCCCTAAGAGCACAACAGGAACATGCTCTATTTGCCTGGGACTATACTATATATCTCTGTCCTCCCCAAATGTATTTTCTTATTACTCACTTCAGAGCAATGTATCCCAGTTTAAGTCCTCCAATACACACACACTCAAAGTAAATTTAAATCTCACACATCCAAACACTTCTGGGAAAGCCTGATACAGATTTCTAGCTGTGGCCCTCCCCCAAAATAATACGGTAATACTGCCACCAAACAGAATGTCTTCATGCCCTTCTAAATGGGTGTCCAATTATGAAAATTAAATATCAAAATAAATGATAGCTATGACCATAAGCAATCAGGCCTTCAAGGTGATCTGGGGATTATCAAACAGGTATACACACTCTCTAATTTCTAAAGAAAAACACTGATTTCCCACCACAATATAAAGTAATGAAAAATATTTAATAATATGTAAAATGATTAGAAGAATGTAAATCAATAGTTTTCAATAAACACCAGAATTCAATCACAGGAAATGTAAAATTAAACTGCAGGATAGGAGTCCATTATTCAAGAAAAACTCTATCTTAATAACTAAGCTTTCCTAATCTGTCCCTGATCTAATCTAATCTAATTAAAGAATACTGTCCCTGATCTAATCAAACACATAACAGCAAGGGAAAAGGCAGGCTTACAGTTTTCTTTTCTTTTTTTCTCTTTTATGGGTGTCCACTGACTGCACAGTACTGTAACTGACTGTACTCCACAAAACTGCTCAGCACTTGACTAATCTCAGTCTAAACTGCCTTATTTAAAAAAAAACAATAACAGACAGCTGTTTGAAAACTTCTTTTTCCTGTCAGTCAGCTGTTTAAATAATCAGCCAGCAACCAGAAACATTCTAATGACATCACTCACTGTTCAGTTGATTCTCCACAGCACTTTAAAATGTCCCTGTCAAACATGCGTAATTAGAAATGCATCAAAACACTGACAGATTCTCTAAACATTCTGTATAAACAGGAAAATAGTCAACATTTTAAAACTTATTTACATTTTCTCAAGTAGGTATGCTGGCATGCAATACAAGTTAATCTGAGAATATACACAAATCTCCTGACAGACATGCTAACGCAGATGACAGTGTTTTCATTTTCTTCACATCCCCCCCCATGACTCAAGCACGATTTTCAAGTGACCTTTGAAAACTGATGCTTGAGAAAAATGGGTCTGCCTGGGGATATTAACCCGCTCCTCTCCTGGACAATCAATTCACATTGACATTATTAATCCCACTGCAGTGTTTTCCTCCTTCTAGGGAAACTGAGGTGAGCACAGCCCCCACCCCATAATTTGAAGCATCTACTTTACAATAAATTCTTTATTGTAATCTGGACTAGCTAACACAGGGGGGTCCTTCCAAAATCTCTTTTAGTTTTTGGAATGCCTATTCACAGTCTGTGGTCTACACTACCTTGTCCAGTTTATTCTTCCTAGTTAGGTCAGTAAGGGGTGCAGCTATAGTACCCCACTGTCCCTAGAAATGCTTTCCCTTGTATCTTCATCACAGGAACTGGCCACGCTTGGATAGCTTTCACCTTGACAGGTTCTGGCCTAATTGTATCACTTCCCACTCTGTGTCCTAAGTGACTTCTGCCATACCCACTTGATACTTATTGGGTTTAATGGTTAATCCTGCCTTACTTAATCTATCCAAGACCTCCCTCACATGTTGGTCTGCAAATGCCCGTAGCAAAGTCTTCAACACAACCACAGCCCATAAGGCATAACAACGTACCCAACACTCTAGTCATAGGTGACTCTATAGTCAGGCACACTGATGTTCCACTCACCAGGCTAAACAAGGAGAAAGTTACTGTCAGCTGCCTGTTGGGTGCCAGGATCTGCCACATAACGCATGCACTCAGGTTACTCCACAACAAGTGCAAATATGACTCTGTCATTGTCCATGTTGGTGTGAATGACCTGAGATGCACCTCCTTGGACTACAGGAAAAGGAGCTGTCTGATCTTGTAGCCCAGGCAGGTATGACCTTAGCCCTGAGTAGCATCCTGCCATCACCCAGAATGATACCACAATTGGCTAAGCTTCTGGTGTCATTCTAAGGGGATCCAGTATCTGTCTGCCTGGGATGACATGATCGACAAACCACGATGCTTTGCCAGAGATGGCCTGCACCTGTCGCCACTGGGATTCCGGATACTGGCTAAGGCTTTAGCCATCCCTATAGTGCCTTTTTTAGGCAAGGTTCAAATGACAAATTCACCACCATAACAGGTACAGGCAAGAAGAATCGGAGGGTATTGCTACTCAATGCTAGAAGTCTAAAACCTCAAAATGTACTCACTCGAGGCACTCCTTAAAATGGAGAACATCGACATCTGTGCAGTGACAGAGACCTGGTTCAAGGCTCCAGAGAGTACCCCTGCATTACCAGGCTATAATTCATACCACACCTTTTGGCCACCTAACCTGGACCGAAACACTAAAGACAGAGGCGTGTCCATATTCATTAAGGATATCCACACCTCCAGGCTAGTTGCTCAGCATAATGCATCCGAGATTATCCAAGTGCAACTAACTCTGGGCAAGACCGCAATCCAAATTGTAGCTTGCTACAGATCCCCCACCATGCCCCAGGATTCCCACTCCTCATTTCTTAATACACTGGAAAATATTAGGGTAAAACCTAACACCCTAATAATGGGCGATTTCAACTACCCTACCATTAACTGGGAAAACTACTCATGTACCAACTCTTGTGCTCAACGTTTTCTGGAATTCATAAACTCCAATGCCATGGATCAACTTATCCACACCCCCACCAGAGGCAGCAATATCCTAGACCTGGTTATTACCAACATGGGCAACCGATGCTCCACACCAGAGGTCAATTCCTCATTGGTCAGATCCGACCACAAGCTAATCACCCTAGACATCCACATCCCTTCTCTACCCCCCATTAGGGAAACCACAGTAAAAACTGTGAAATGTAATAAATGTAAAAAATTTCTCCAAAGCCAACTTCACACTTCTTAAGACAGAAGTGGCAAACATGACGACACCCATGCTGATGGACAATAGAGGTATGACTGCTAAATCCTACACAAATGCACTTTATACGCACTTACATGAGTGAATGGATCGTGCAATCCCTAACAGAACCAAGATGCTATCTTCCAAAAAAGGAAGCCAATCTGGTGGTCCCCTGCCATAAACAAACTCTACAACAGAAGAAAGAAACTGTTGCAAAAAAGAGTAAAAATCCCATGATTGGAGAAACTCCCTGGTCAGCCTCAGTAAGAAGCTGAGATCCCTCATAAAATCCTCCAAAGCTAGTTAT
Source organism: Protopterus annectens (assembly GCF_019279795.1). NCBI lineage: Eukaryota > Metazoa > Chordata > Ceratodontiformes > Protopteridae > Protopterus > Protopterus annectens. Next base: position 526,275,008 of record NC_056735.1, on the reverse strand, counting down.
GAAAACAAAATCGCCACTGACTCTAAAGACAACCACAAAGCATTCTATAGCTATGTCAAGAATCTCAATGGCAACACTCAGATCTGCTCTGAGTTACAGCACAATGGCACTAAATATACAGAACCAACTGATATTGCCAAGATCCTGGCAGATAGGTTCAGTGCTAACTTTATCCTCCCTGTCATCCCCTAAAGGGCCCATCTCTAGACCAGAAGAATGCAAAATTCCTGTAATCACGGCTGCACAGGTAAAAAACACACTATCCAAAGCCAAGAACACAGCATCCATGGGATCTGACGACATCCCAGGCTGTGTTCTACATGAACTACAGAATGAACTGGCACCCCACCTAAGTACCATGTTCAATCATAGCCTCACCTCAGGCTATGTGCCCACTGAATGGCGCACAGTGACAGATATCCCACTCCACAAAGGGGGAGCCACCACAGACCCTGGAAACTACCGCCCATTAGCCTAATGAGCCTGGTCTGCAAGGCTATGGAACGTATCATCATGGAACTTATAAACAATGACATTGGTAATCTCCAAACTCAGGACCCCACCCAGTTTGGGTTTGTAAAAGGCAGATCATGTCTCCTAAACCTGATAGACTTCTTTGAAGCAGTCACCAAAGCCGTAGATGAGGGTTTGATGGTTCACACAGCCTATCTAGATCTCGCCAAGGCTTACAACACCATCCCCCACTCTGGAATTATAGATAAACTCACTAAACTAGGTATAAATCCCTATGTCACAAGATGGGTTGCCAACTGGCTCACTGACGGAACCCACACTGTGAAAGTAGCAGAGTCCAAATCCAACTTCAGACCAGTGACAAGTGGAGTACCACAGGGTTCATTCCTGTGTCCTCTCCTGTTTGGTATCTACTTCTCTGAAGTACAGGCCAACACAGAAGGTCTTTGGCTAACAAAGTTCACTGATGATTGCAAACTAGGAGCCATAATCAAAACTCCAAAAGATGTGGACATCCTACAAAAGGGCCTCACTGAGACAGATGCCTGGTGTCAAAGCCATGGCCTCAAGCTCAATGCCAAAAAGTGCATTGTCATCCCTTTTGGTAAAAACTCAGTACCCATGATCTACCACGTAGGCGGTAGTCTACTTAACACTGAAAGTGTGATAAGAGACCTTGGGACACAGGTAGACAGTAGTCTCTCCTTTGATAATCACATCGCCACAGTAGTCAGGAAATCCTTCTACGTGGCACACCGAATCACAAAAGGTTTCTCATCCAGGAAAAAAGAGGTCATTGTTCCCCTCTACTCATCACTCATTAGACCCATTATAGAGTATAATGCCCCTTTTGGTATGTACCTCACAAGACAGCTACAACAACTGGAAAGGCCACAGAAATACCTCACAAAGAGGATTACTGGCCTCAAACAGATGCCCTATGCAGACCGTCTCAAAAAACTGCAGCTTTACTCCGTTGCATATCGCCTACTCAGAGGCGATCTCTGCCTAACACACAAAGCTATGTCAAACCCAGAGCTTTTAGACATGCTCCACTTAAAGAAATCCCAATCCCTATGAACTACACAGTCAAGGGACCTAAACCTTGTCATCACAATAAACAGAACATGCTGGAGGGATAGATTCTTGTCCCAGAGACTTCCCAAACTCTGGAACAAACTACCTATCTATATCAAACAAAGCTCCTCATTAGCATTCTTCAAGAAAAATCTTGATGATTGGATGGGAGATAGGAAATTCACCCTGGGGATCACTTCTGTGGCTCTGCTCGACAGTGACACAGGAAAATAATTTTCTTGGGTGGCGAAAGCCAGTGTACCTTTGGCTAGGCTTATATAGGCCCTAGGGCCAATAGCCTAGTACCTACCTATGAACCTATGTAGAGATTAACCTCTTCATAAGACCATTAGTCTGGGGATAGTAGGGAGTGTTCTTTAAATGTTTTACCCCACAACACTTCCAAAGACAAGTCAGCAGACCTGACATGAAGTTGGCACCTTGGTCAGGCAGTATTTCCCATGGAAAATTTACTCTGCTGAAAATTTCTAGCAAAACACTTGCCACATTTTATACATCAATATCACCTGTAAAAGGGATATTAGGAACTTTAGATAGAAGTGGCAGATGGTAGGCTCTAGGCTCTATCAACTGCCACACTACCTCATCTTCCAGCCCTCCCTTAGGAGTCCACCTTCTATACAACAAACCTTCCTTCTCTGCCTCAATATCCCCTTCCCAAGGAATATCAGGGACTACAGCTAGAAGTGGCAGATGGTAGGCACTAGGCTCTACCAACTGCTGTACTATCTCAGCTTCCAGCCCTCTCTTAGGAGTCCACTCTTTATACAGCAAACCATTGTTCCTGTATACAGACTCCCCTCTTCCTTGAGCCTCAGGTGCTTTCTTAGCCATCTCCCTTAATCTTTGTACTATAGGGTCCATAAGTTGAATCTATCTCTGCTGTACATCTGCGAACCTCCCAAGCTTCCCTTCTGCAGGAAGCTTAGTATCTTCCAACAGCTGTACCTCACTGTCAATCTGGGTATCATCACTCCCTTCTGTCCTTGCAGTTACTGTGTCCAAGGGAACATCAGTACCTCCCAGCAGCTGTGGCTCACTTTCAGACTTACTGCTACCAGATAGCATCTTCTCTGAAACAGCCATCACACCAGTCCCAGCTTCGGGTATGAGATCTGGCTAGTCTTCTTCCAGACTACTGAGCCTACATGCCTGTCTCCCAGCCTATATGTCACTGCATGCACACAAGGCACTGGATCATCACAGTCTTTCCCTATCAGGACATCTGCAGGAATATTCTCAATACAAGCTTCCTTTCCACAGGAACCTTAGTAACTTCTGACAGCTATACCTTACTATCACTCTACCACCACTCACCTCTGTCCTCTCAATCACCATGTTCAAGAGAACATCAGTACCCACCATCAACTGTGGCTCACATTCAGACTTACTGCTACCAGATAGCATCTTCTCTGAAACAGCCACCATGCCAGTCCCAGCTTCAGGTATGAGACTTTTGTGGGTCTCTCTCTCAGACTACTGTACCTACAGGCGTTTCTCCAAGCCTGACTGTCACTGCATGAACACAAGGTACTGCATCATCAAAGTCATTCCCTATCAGGACATCTGCAGGAATATCCTCAAACACACCTACTTGCTTGCTTCCATTTCCACCGTCCCAGTCAAGATGAACCCTAGCCAAAGATATTTGGAATTGGGTCCCTCCCAACACTCAGACTGGAGTGGACTACCCAAGCAAGTACTGCTCTTCTCTAACAACTGCAGGCTTCAAAATGGTTATATCAGAAGCTGTGTCCCTGTTAGCAGTTACCTGTTTGCCATCTACTAGGATAGGATATGTATTTTGGTGATAATTTGGCACAACAGTTATGTCTCAACAACTTACCACTGGCAGTTTGTCATCACCACTTGCTGGCTTCCTCACCTTTTGTTTCTCACCTTGCCATTATGGATATTGACTGCTATGTGTCCCCTCTGGTTACACTTGAAACATCTAATCCCTAACTGTGCACTTGGATTAGTAGTTCCCCTGTTATTGGTGTACTCTGTCGGAGTAGTTAGACTGTTCCCATTTGGGTTCCCTTATGCTCATGTACAGTACTGCGTATCCATCTGCTATGCAGTGGTGCTCTGCTTGGCAAGTAGAGATCCCCTTTTCTCTCAACTCATTTGCAGAGGTGCGCTCATGATCTGCCAACCAGACTCTCATGTCATCAAGCAAAGTACTGAGGGCCTGTTTCCTCACCAAAAGGTCTACCAGTCCCTCAATATTGATGACCTGGCATCCACTCACCCATCTGTGAAAGTAAATACTTAAGTCAGCAATATAATCATGTACACTTTCATCTGCCTTGCGTCTATGTTCATGAAACTTTTTTCTATAAGCTTCAGGTGTAAGTTTAAAAGAATCTAAAAGACAGCTTTTAACTTTAACATAATTCAAACAATCTACATCAAACAATTTTGACATGGCCTGAACAGCTTTACCATGCAGTAAGGGAGCCAGGAGCCAAACTCAGAGCTCAGGTTCAGTATCATATTGTCTACAAAAATATCATCATCCCTGTACTGAGAAAAGTGTATGGCTTCTGGGGTTTGGTTATTCCCTTCCCTTCCCTATTACCTCCATGACCCTCTCAAAGGGTAAGAAGCTCCTCTTCACGCCAGTGCTGTCTCTCATGTTCTTCACACTGTCTCTCATTGTCCTTGGCTTCTAAATGCCTCAGTCTCCCTGCTGATTCTAGTTCAAGATGTTTGGTTTCAAATTTTGATGCTGTTTCTCCTCAGCCTCCAAACACCACATTCTCTCCTTTTCTTCCGTCTCCAGAAGTTGGGTCCCCATGTGCGGTTTCTCCTCATTCTCTAGATGTTTGGCCTCCAGTTCACATTGCCGCCACTTCTCCTCAGACTCCAGTTCCAATCTCCTTAACTCCAGATTGATTCTCAGGTCCTCTGAAGAAAATGTGGACTGTCTTGTATCAGCAGGCTGCCAATCATCAACACCAAACTGAATATCCTGCAGACGGATGGCCTGAGCTGCGGTGCAGCCAAGGCTGAGATCATTGCTTCCTTTGTTAGGTTGCCATGCATCAGTCCTCTGGCTTCACACTCCTTAGCCAACTGGATCTTGGTCAGCTTGCTTAAATCTTCTGCTGACATACTTGCATGCGATCCCTACTTAACCACAAAAAATAAATAAATAAAACCGTGGTGGATTGAAATTCTGAATGTTTACCTTGTGGCTGTCAAGAGTGCATAACTTAATGACACCTACACACAGGCTACTGGAATTCAGTTAAAAATCCCACACTGCTGGCACCAACAAATGTCATGTCTGGCTATTTCCCACCAGACAACTACCAATTAAATGACGTCCCTTACTATCCTGGGTCAGTATCTAAGGAGCTTCAATCCTCACTACTGATTCCAATATGAGGCTGTCACTTAAACAGAAGTAATATTTCACAATTTTCCCCAAGGAGCAGAACAGGAACATGCTCTATTTTTTGGGATTGGACTATATACCTCTGTCTGGGTCTATATTAGATGAGCGACCATTCCGATGTTCGAATCATAGATGGTTGACATCATATGATCGAACGTCAGAAAGGTGGAAGGTGAAAGTCAACGGCTTTTCATGCACAGAATAGGAAATTTTCCCTTTCTGCACTGAAGTGCTTTCTCTGAGTTGGTTTATTTAAGTAGGGGGGTGTGGGGGTGCAGGGGGACTTGCCCCCCTGCTCAGAGTGATACGGTAAGTTTTATTTTTTAATTTTATTATATAGTTGATGTTTCGAACTTCGCTCATATGAGTTTGCTCATGTGAGGTTCGAAGTTTTGAAACTTCGACTATATAATATAGACCTCCTCTGTCCACCCCAAATGTAATTTCTTATTACATACTTCAGAGCAATGTGTCCCAGTTTAAGACTTCTGATACACTCACACTCAAAGTAAATTTAATTCTCACATATCCAAGCACTTCTGGGAAAGCCTGATACAGATTTCCAGTGGAGTCCCTTCCCAAATAATATGGTAATTCTGCCACCAATCAGAGTGCCTTCATGCCCTTCTAAAGGGGTAGCCAATTATGAAAATTAAATATCACAATAAGTGATAGCTATGACCATAAGTGACCAGGCCATTGAGGTGACCTGGGGATTATCAAACAGGTATAAACACTCTCTAATCTCTAAAGAAATACACTGATTTCCAGCCACAGTGTGAAGTAATGAAAAACATTTAATAAGTAAAATGATTACAAGAATGTAAATCAATAGCTTTCAATAAACACAATCACTGGAAATGTAAAATTAAACTGCAGGAGAGGAATCTATTATTCTAGAAAATTCTGTCTTAATAACTAGTCTTTCCTAATCTAACTAAAGAACACTGTCCCTGTTCTAATCTAACACGTAACAGCAAGGCAAAAGGCAGGCTTACTTTTTTTTTTTTTTTTTTTTTTTTTTTTTTTTTTTTTTGGTGAGGCTCTCTTTCATGTTCGTCCATTGATTGCACAGCATTGTAACTGACCGTACTTCACAAAACTGCTCGGCACTTGACTAACTGCAGTCTCAACTGTCTTATTAAAAAAAAAAATAAATAAATAACAGACTGCTGTTTGTAAAAGGTATTTTCCTGTCAATCAGCTGTTTAAATAATCACCTAGCAACCAGGATCATTCTAATGACATCACTCACTGTCCAGCTGATTCTCCACAGTACTTTAGAATGTCCCTCTCAAACATACATAATTAGAACTGCATCAAAACACTGAAAGATTCTCTAAGCACCCTGTATAAATAGGAAAATAGTCAACATTTTAAAACGTATTTATATTTTCACAAGTAGACATGCTGGCATACAATACAAGTTAATGTAAGAATATACACAAATCTCTTGACAGACATGCTAACACAGATAACAGTATTTTCATTTTCTTTACACATGGTTTTAAAATCAAACAAAAAGTATAGCTATTTACAATATATACAATAAACCTGAGACCAACAAGGGAGTAAATGAAACAAGACAGTTTCTAGAAAAAAAAATAATCCAAACAATATTCTAAATAATTAATTAGATGAAGATTTCAATTTAATAAGGGCCAAAACCTTCAACTAAGGATTATTCCTTAATTTGTTTGCATAAATTCTTCCCTGTTTTACTTTAGTTTATTTAATTTCAAACTGCTTTAAGAGAATAAGAATATACAGCAAGTTCCAGAACATCTTTCTTTGACATAATCTCTTCAAATGCATCCTGCATCATCTGCTGCTCTTTCATATGGGAATTCATAGACCCATCACTCCACAACATTGCCTGCAAAAGATTTGCCATTTCCTGCTCCTTCCCTTGCTGTCTAACTCCATCTGAACTTTTGAACTGGTTTCCAGCTGAAGGCTCCAGAGCATCATCATGTGGCAGGTGATTAGGTGCTTCCTGTTTTACTTGTTTCTCCTTAATATGGGGATTCATTGTTTCACCATGCTGTGACATTACTGAGTTAGATTTTTCTACATTAAGTCCTTTACTTTGCAGGTAATCCATAACTTCTATTTCTATTTCTTTAAATTCTCCATTGCTAATCCTCTTTTCTTCTTTCCACCTTTGTGATCTTATTTTTTGCATCATGAAAGTTTCCATAACTGGGTGCCTTTGCCTGTATTTCTCTTCAAAATCTTTGCAGCTGCTTTTTTGTCTTGATTAGGATGGCTTTCTCCTTTCATAAACATTGCACCATATCAGATCTCTTTTCCTATACCCACATCCATATTTCTTTTTACTACCTTTCAAAAATCTCTGCATTTTGTTCTTTATATTTTTGCACTTCTCTGTTGTGTCTTTTTCAATGTAGTCCAGAGTTTCTTTGTCTATGTAAAGCCAGTGAACATACATTTTTATTTGCAGCTTTTGAGAGATTTTCTTGTGCAAGTTTTTTTTCTTTCCTATAATTTCTCTCTTAATCTTTTTGAATATCTTCTACCTGGAGATTATTGACTTCTTGCAAAAAAATAGCAATACATAATTTCTTCCTTATCCTTAGTAGTGCACTCTACCATCGTTATGGCTCTTTTTTGGCCTGCTATTTTTTTGTACATTTTGTGGACTGCTACTTCCTTCTACAATTGGGGGTGGGGTGTGGGGTCATCCTCCCCTGAGCCTGGCCTAACCCTTTTACTGGAATGATTCTGTGTTTTGAAGATTCTACACTGCCATTTTTTCCGGTCCTTGCACCAGTGTGCATACCAGGACTGGAGACTTTTTAGCCTGGGACCTGAGCACCCAGCTGTCTTTTTTAATTTTAAACTACCTCTCTTTGTGATATATGCTACGTAAAATAAAGTCTATATATCAGTGTTGTCTTGGTGAGATTTCATGAAAACAGGGTCTGCCTCACAAAGGTACTAACCAAGACTTGAGGATGACTTCAGTTGCATCAATACTACTCTCCTTTTCTTGCTGATTTCATCATCTCTCCATTCAGACCTTTGAGTAAGTGACAGCAATGGCCAGTCATATCCATACAACAATCTGCTTTCCTATTCCAAAACAACTCATTTCTGTGTGGGTATAATTGTGTCATTTTACTGTGATAATGTGAAACAAGCCTAGTCTCCCATATTCCAAAATAACTATTTCTGGTTTCCCACCAGAAGTATTTGATGCTCATAATAAATAAATCCATACCATGATCTCCACAAAATAACAATAAATAAATATATAACAATTAAAAATTAATGGATCATTGCCATGGGCAGTCTATATTATTCACACTGCTCATGATATAATCTGGTGTCTTGCCAGTATATTTTTTTTAATTTTACAGATCTTTTGAGACAAAAAAATGGACCTCTGTGGAGGTCTATAGTGAAATGATTAGAGATTGTTGTACAGGATGATATTGGTTGATGTTCATCACTTTATTACTGATGCAGCAAGCTTAGCTATATGGGTTATATCCTTCATAGGAGATAAAGCCAGCCAGATTCTAAAGCTTAAGGGCACCTTCCCTGTGCCTAGACCATTGACAGCTTGAGTAGAGATAGACAAAAATCAGAACTTTTTTGCAACCAAAGGCTTTTGAGGATTGATGGCCAGCTAGCATTTATTCATTGTTGGGCAGATAAGCTCCCTTCAGGGGAAAAAAAACATCCTTTATTAAGATTAGGACTAAAACAGTACTCTTCTGACAACTGTTTTTTTTTTGGCTAGGAATTCCAATTTTTGGAACTGTCATGTGACTTTCTCTCATTTAACAATTTCTGGTTCTTTTTCTTTCTTTTAGTGTAAACATGTTTTTATATGTTCTAGTCTAAATTTTATTGATGAAAACTTTACATTTTTAAGGGTTTAGGTAAGTGTGTGTTGTGCTTGTCACTGTGTTTTTCTGGTGAATACTACACTTTTTGATACTTAACATTTAACTTACTGTTGCTGTCATCATTACCCAGGTTATTGACTTCTTTTTAGGCTTTATCATGGAACAGCTTATCAGTTCCTTGGCTCTACCTTCCCCAGACCACAAAAAAGAAAACTTCCAGACAGTCTTTGCCTCTTTAGCAGGCTCCTACTTTGCCTCAGCTACAGATTCTTGAACCTGCAATGGCCATTTCTGGTTCCTCAGACCACTCATCGTCTTCCTTGATTTCCTATGAGTAGTCCATTCAGCCACAATGGACCAAGGGTTAGATACATCCTCTGCAGTTGTTGGACTGTCCTTGGTGTGCATGGGAAAATTACTCTTGTTAGTCCTGGAGAAAGGAGAAGGGAATGCTTCTAAGCCTAGCCGGACTACGATGCTGGTTGAGTTCCCTAATATCAAGTCAGTCTATTTATATACTGATTCCTGTTAAAAAGAACCAGAAAGTTAAACTTCTATCTTCTTTTGACATTTCAGTTTGTTTTAAAAATATTATGATTTATTGCAAGTGGAATTTCATCAGTCTGCTGCTGTTCCTCCTGTTCTTTCAGCCTTGGAGTAATATTTTATTAGTGCCTATAACATGCCTGGTAGCCTGCAGCCCCTAAGGAGGCAGATAGTTTGTATGGAGTTATTCAGTCTTACAAATTCTTATTTTCTAATCCCAGATCTGACCTTGCAGTAATTTGTGAGTCAAATCATTCTGCAGTTAAACAATTTAGTAAGTGTTAATCCTTCCCTTTCTGGCAAAGAAGGAAAAGCGTTTGATCGATTTGGGAAAACACTGTGTTCTAATGTCACTCTTATTTTTAGGATTCTGAATTGATAAGCTCATATATTAAAGTTTTTGCTTGGTTCAGTAGTAAATATGAGGGACAGTACTGCAACTTTTCCTTCTTCTGAGGGCAAATCCTCTCTAAGCACTCTTATTACTCCTGTTTCTCTAGTCACCATACATTCTTATGTACTTATGACTAAGCTGATGCCTCGTTCAGAGCAATGGTTACTGGCTTAGTTATGAAAAGGTTTGCATAATTACATTCTCAAAATTTGCATTAAGGTGTTAAAGATTGCATTTTGAATTATTTCCTTGATAGAAAATTTGTATTTGGACCATCTGCAGCTGATGTCCTGAAAAAATGTGATAAGACAGAGAAACAGATTTGAGTGACACAACTATTTTTGCCATCCTTCTTCAAGTTTGTTAAAGGTTTCATAAGTAACTCAGGATCCTTTTATAAAAAAACAAATTATGTAGGCTCAGCAAGTTTCTGGCAAGCAGACATTCAAACCAAATGGCAGTCCAATAAAATGGAATAACTTTCTTCAAATTGCAACGCCACACCCTCTAAATCATGGTAAGCCTTTAAGTCTTCCCCAAAAATCTCTCTCTCCATTTCTCTTTTCAACAACAGATAATATCAAGTAAATGGGTTTTGAGACTCAGAGATCTATCAGGACTAAAGATGGTGATGGGAGTCACTTTCTCTATTTCAGGGAATTCCTTCTCATCCACCAGATTGAATCTTCCTGTTCCCCTTGGTCATTCAGCATCCTCTGCCTCATGGGGTAATAAAGCCTGTTCCTCATTCCATGACAAGAAATGGTTTTAAGATTGTTTCTGGTACCAAAGAAAGAAGTTTCATGGGGATCTTTTTCAACCAGTTAAAGTCCCAAAGCTCAACATTCCATCCCTTTACAACCTGTTATCTCTTATTCTCCCTTCAGTTTTTTGGTAATTCTAGATGTAAAAGATGCATATCATCTCACATGTCTAGAACCACAGATTTCAATCATTTTTAAGGTTTTCTGTGTCTGGATTACATTTTTAATTCTCTGCTTTGCCCTTCGGTCTTTCCACTGCTCCAAAGGTAATCACAAAGTCTCTAGCTCCTGTGATAGTCTACTGCAGACTGCATGATATTCACGGTTTCCTTATTTAGATGACTTGCTTATATTTGATGAGTCTTTTTCAAGTTTTGTGAGTCTCTCACTTGAGTAAGAGGTCTCCTTCACAGACTAGGTTGCCAGCGGAGCATTAAAACGTCTTGTCTTACTCCTTTACAAATGACTGCATTTCTGGGGTGTCTCCTGGATATTTCAAAATTTCTTCTATGGGAAAAAGTAGAACTACAGTGGATATAAAAAGTTTACACACCCCTGTTAAAATGCCAGGTTATAGTGATATAAAACAATGAGACCACAATAAATCATTTCAAAACTTTTCTCACCTTTAATGTGACATAATCTGTACAATTCAATTGAAAGACAAACAAATCTGTTAGGGTAAAAAATATAAAAAACAAAAATATACAATAAGCTGGTTACATAAGTGTGCACACACTTAAACTAATACTTTGTTGAAGCACCTTTTGATTTAATGACAGCATTCAGTCTTCTTGGGTAGGAATCTATCAGCATGGCACATCTTGACGTGGCAATATTCACCCACTCTTCCTTGCAAAAGTGCTCCAAATCTGTCAGATTACGAGGACATGTCTTGTGCACAGCCGTCTTCAGTTCACCCCACAGATTTTCTATTGGATTTAGGTTTGGGTTCTGCCTGGGCCATTCCAAAACATTAATTTTGTTCTGATGAAGCCATTCTTTTGTTGATTTGGATGTATGCCTGGGGTCATTGTTGCATTGAAAGGTGAAATTCTTCTTCATCGTCAGCTTTCTAGCAGATGCCTGAAGGTTTTGGGCCAAAAGTGACTGGCATTTGGAACTGTTCTTAATTCCCTCCACCTTGATTAAACCCCAGTTCCAGCTTAAGAAAAGAACCCCCAAAGCATGATACTGCCACCACCATGCTTCTCCGTGGGGATGGTGTTTTTTTTGGTGATGGAAAGTGTTGTTCTTGCACCAAATGTAACTTTTGGAATTGTGGCCAGAAAGTTCAACCTTGGTCTCATCAGACCATAACATATTTTCCCACATGCTTTTGGAGACTTGATGTATTGTTTTGCAAATTTTAGCTGGGCCTGGATGTTTTTCTGTGTAAGAAAAGGCTTCTGTCTCGCAACTGTACCCCATAGCCTAGACATATGGAGAGTATGGGAGATTGTTGTCACATGTAGTACACAACCAGTACTTGCCAGAAATTCCTGCAGCTCCTTCAGTGTTGCTGTAGGTCTCTTGGCAGCCTCCCTGACCAGTTTCCGTCTTGTGTTTTCATCAGTTTTGGAGGGACATCCAGTTATTTGCAACATCACTGTTGTCCCATATTTTCTCCACTTTTTGATGACTATCTTCACTTTGTTTCATGGTATATCTAATGCTGTGGTCATTTTCTGTACCCTTCTCCTGACAATGCCTTTCAACAATGAGATCCCTTTGATGCTTTGAAAATTCTCTGTGAACCATGGCTTTTGCTGTAGCAAGGAACTGAGTAAATGTCAAGAAAATCCTACAAGGACAGCTGAACTTTATTTAGGGTTAATCAGAGTTTCTTTAATTGATGGCAGGTGTGTACCCTAGAAGACTGAATGCTGTAATTAAATCAAAAGGTGCTTCAACAAAGTATTAGTTTAAGGGTGTGCACACTTATGCAACCAGGCTATTGTACGTTTTTTATTTTTTATATTTTTCACCTAACATATTTGTTTGTTTTTCAACTGAATTGTACGTTATAGGTCAAATTAAATGTGGGAAACGTTTTGAAATGATTTATTGTGGTCTCATTTTTTTATATCACAAAAACCTGGCATTTGAACAGGAGTGTGTAAACTTTTTATATCCACTGTATATATCTATTCCTGAGTTGCTCCACTCAGTCCAGGACTTCAGTAAGGGAATTTCTCATGATTCCTCTAGCCAGACTAGCCAGACTCAACATGAGAAAGATTTAGTGTTACCTAAGATCTACATGATCCCAACATCAACATCCCCTGACTTTTCAAATTCCAGTTTTCACATTTGTAAAAAGGGAACTGTTTTGGTAGAGTTACAGGTTTTATCTAAATGAAGATTTCCTGTTCTCCTTTACAGCTTGGATATAGTCTGTAAAAATGGATCCCTCTGACTTTGCTTGAGGGGCTATATGTCTGGGGGTAAAAGTGCAGGGTCTTTGGAACAAAATGACAAATCCAAGCACATGAATGTCAAGGAGATGGCAGTAATAAATGCACTCATCTCTCTCAATCATCTGTGCTCCCTAGGATCTCTACAACAGATTACAGACAACACCAAAATGATGTGGCACATGATCAAATAGAGATGCCCTCCATGCAGGTTAGTCATGGTAGCCAGGGATATATCATTTCAGCATAATCTCACTTTACTGTTACTTTGCATTCTGTAAGAGCAAAACATTATGACAGACGAGCTGTGAATGACCAGGACAGGCCCTCATTAATGGAAATTGAATTGGTTGTCTTCCAGGATTTGATTCAGCTGTGGGAAACAGATCAGATAGAGCTGTTTGCCTTCATTCATAGCAAGCAGCTGACAAAATTTTACTCCAGGACTCCTTGCAAGAAGGCCTAAAAAACAGATACATTCTCCTTTACTTGAATGGGAATGTTACTGTATGCTTTTCCACCTTTTCCTCTGATATCTAGGGTCATTTTGAAAAATCAGAAGGACTCTCTATAGGTCAATATGACAACACCCTTCTAGCCCAAGCAACAGAGGTTCTTTCTTCTTTTAGAAATGGTCAAGGGCAATTACCACAAGATTCCTCACAGACTTCACACAAGGCAGGGGTTGTTTGATACACCCCCAACTTTAAACAACTTCAATTAACTGCCTGAGTGATAGAGTTGTAATACCTTTTAGACACCTATTTTCTGAGGACATCCAGCAGGTATTAAAAGAGACAAAGAAACCTGCTAATAGGAAATCCTGTATTAGCAAATGGCAAATACTTTCTTTCTAATTCCAAAACAAGAACAAACCCTCATAAGGCTAGTATTTCCCTGTTTCTACAATATTTCTTTGAGTTAATATCCTCTGACCTTTCTTACTCCTCTATCAAGGTTAATTTGCAAGTCATTTCAACATGAATGTTCACGGATCACCTTCTTTCAATACATTCCTATATCACCATTTTTGAAAGGGTTCTCCATAACTATCCACCTAGAAAGCAGGTGGGTTCTACTAGGGATATTATTTCTGTTTGGGAAAATTTAACTCTTGCTCCATTTAAACCAGCTCATCATGCTGATTTTAGGTTTTTAACATGGAAATTAAATTTGCTGATTGCTCTGACTTCTGCAAGAGTAATCTCTGAGTTGCAAGCTCTCATGGTAGTTCGACCTTATCTCATTTTTCACAAAGATAAGGTTTCTTTGAGGACTAATTCTTCATTTATGCCTGAGGTGGGACTCGAGTTTACTTTGAGCTAAGGAATCTGTCTCCCTGTCCTTTCATACTCTGGATGTCCACAGACAAGTCAGATGCTATCTTGACAGAACTAAAACCTTCAGGAATTCTGTTCATTTATTAATTTCCTATGAAGGTAAGAAAAAAAATGACAACCTGTATCAAAGCAGTCTGTTTTCAAATGGTTGTTCCATGCTATCTCTGGTGCAGCGGTAGCATTGTCGCCTCACAGCAAGAGGTTCTCTCATTCGATTCTCAGCTGGAGCACCTTCTGTGTGGAGTCTGCATGTCTTCCCCTCGGTTGAGTAACATTTGAAAGACATGCGTGAATGGGCTTTGAACTGGCACCTTGGCACTGTAAAAATCTACTGCCAATATTTAGTGGACCGGAGTTCCTCTGTGGCGACCCCTAACCGGGAAAAGCTGAAAGAAAAACAACAACAACCATAAGAAATGAATTCCAGTCAGGGTCAGGGCACATTCTGCTAGGGCCATGGCTTTCCAAAGTGGATTTTCAGAAAGGGGTGGACTACTTCTACAGATTTAGAGCAAACTTTGCTAGGACGGTTCTTTAGGAGCTCCTGGGCCCTTATCTTTCCTCCTTCCAAACCTTATAAGCTGTGGTATTCTACTCATATTGCTATGGCTACATTAGCAGTGATGTAATGAGAAAAATAATACAGTTGTGTAAGTAAACTTACCATAAAAGCAGATGTTTGTATAGATCACTGCTGCAGTAACTGCTCCCACACTCCATCCTCCTTTTATTTTACACAATTTTTTTTTTTCCAGGTGAAGATGATGATTATTTTTTACTTAGCGTTGCTCTTCTTCCTTTGGCATGAACGCTGTGAAGGGCTTAGAACTCAGACTTTTGATTTTCTCCAGCCCTGCTTGAACTATCAGTGGTCAGGGTATGTGTAAGGGGTCTGACTGTTATATCCTAGGCAAGATCTAACCCATATATCAAAAGCTATTGCAGCAGTGATCTATTTCATCATGTTCTGGTATGTAAGTGTACTCACACAACTGTCCTTTCTGAGTAAGCAATGTAAGTGCTAACTGACAAAGTAACAGGCCATAAACCAGATAAGCAATGCCTGTTTGTATATGAAAAGAAGGCAAGCAACATGATATACAACAGAAGGAGGAAGCTACTATATGACAGAGCAAAATCCCAAAAAGGGAAGGCATCTCTGATCAGTACTAGCAAGAAACTATGATCCCTCATAAAATCATCTAAGGCCAGCTTCGAAAGAAAAATTGCACAAGATGCTAAAGATAATCACAAGGCCTTCTTTAGTTATGTCCCAAATATGCTCTGAGTTAGTTCAAAATGACAAAAAATACACTGAACCCACAGACATTGCCAACATCCTGGCAGACAGGTTCAGTGCAAACTCCCCCCCCTTCCCCCCCAAAAGAGCAAATGTCTATCCCAACAGAGTGTAGCCTCCCTAACATCACAGATGCACAGGTGAGAGCTGCCCTCTCCAAAGCAAAAAACACAGCATCAATTGGACCGGACAGTGTCCCGGGCTGCATCTTACAGGAACTCCAAGAAGAACTGAACCCTCAAATAAAGTCACTGTTCAATCTCAGCCTTAGTACAGGATATGTACCCAAGGAATGAAATCCAAATCCCTTAGAGCTACACGCTCCAGGGACTTAAACCTCAGTACAGAAATAAATAGGACATGCTGGAGGGACAGATTCATATCCCAGAGGCTCCTCTCACTCTGGAATAAAATCCCAATCCATGTTAGGCAGAGTCCCTCAAAGACCCTCTTCAAGAGAAATCTTGACGAGTGGATGGGAGATCGTAGGTTTGCCCCTGGGATCTCTTCTGTGTCCCTACTATACAGAGGCACAGTCAACTAATCTAAAAGGGTGGCGAAAGCCAAACACACTCTGGCTAGGCTTATAAATGCCCTAGGGCAGATAGCCTAGTATCAACCTATGAACCTATATGTTAATAAGTAACATGATGCCTGAATTATGGGATGTAGTTTCATTGTTCAATTCTTTTTTCTAACTTTAGGGTAATTATGTCATTAAATGTACATGTGATGAAATTATTCCTAAGGTGTTCTAGACAATCTTTTTATTTAAGATCATAAACTTCACAAAAAAATACAAGAAAACCAAATTATCTTAGCATCCACTTTCTGGCCTTGTCAGTGAGAGCTGTTATAGAAAATGTGACATCCATAGTAAATGGATTACGAAAAATCTGACAATTGTGTTTTACTCCAGTTTTATAATACATGTGACTTAAAAACAGCCTGCCATTTGCCTTTCTGCTTAGTACAGTAAATACAAAGATGACAGTCTGGATTGCATGCCCCATTCTACATATAATCTAATGCTGCGCACTTATCTGAAGTTGCCAATTGGGTTAGCAAATATACAGCTTTGGCTGACTCATGGATGTTTTAGCTTTCACGGTAGTGGATTTCAGTAGATAAGTACTGTATAAGAAACATGGTTTCATTTTTCAATAACCATTTTATTCTCGTCATGGTCCTGAGACAACTTGAGTCTGTCTTGGCAAACAGTGAGGTGTAAGGTAAAGAACCAGATTTGGATGAGATGCCAATCTGTTGCAATATATTGTGTGGCATACAAAATACTATCTTATACTTTTAGAGTGATAGCAAAATAACATTTACGTTCCTTTCTGCAGCTGAGCTTACTTTTGTTTCCCAATTATGTTTGGGGTTATTGACCCCATGCCCTCAGAGTTGTATGGGGTAAAAATTGGAATTGTCTGTTGACTGTTCCATTGTTTACATAACTGAATATACTTTTATCTGTGTAATGTGTTTGATGAACAGAGTACTGCAGGTATAAATGCCCAGAATATTTTAAATGTGACTTTTTTGCATGTAAAACCATTTTTTTAGGTGACGTTGAAAAAGATAAACAGTGATCTGAGTCAATGCCACCACTATTGTATATTGTATACGATTGTCTCAAGGAATAGTGAAGTCCCACAATTATTGTAAAAATTATATTCATTGTGTTTGTATAGCTCTGACTGTTACAAGGATGGCTTTTCATCTTATTTTAGCCTTCAGTGTGTCCAGGGCAGTCTTAGACTTACTGGTAGCCTAGGCGAAAAGGCTCTGTGGTACACGCCCAAGCCCATCCTGGGCTACTCACAATGTTCAGATTAATTTTTTTTCCTTTGTCTCTCAATTTATCTTACTCATCAATTTTTTTTTTTACTGCAGTTATTCATTCATTCATCCAACATGTTTTGTCTAAACATGACTGCACTCTAACTCTGAACAAAATAACTGTATTAAGGTATCAGGGTTCTAGATTCTCTGCGGTACATTTCAGAGTTTTTAAACAACATTTTCATCCCATGATTGCCTCAGCTTTGCTTTTCCCTGCATCCTTTCAACACATCTTAACTGAACAAAATTATCCTGTAATAATTAAATTAAGCAGAACGTCTGGGGTCTGCTAGGCACTCTGAAGCTATAGGTTTATATATGCTCTGAGGTGCATTTGAGAGTTTTGTTTTCAAACCTTTTGATTCAGTGATGATCTGAACAAAAGTTATTCATACTAAAAAAAAATCTTATTTTGTATTTAAGAAAGATATAAGCTATGTTCAAGTTTTCATGCAAAAAGCTGGCCAAATACCATTTTATAAAACCTGAGAAGACAAATGCTTGTGAGGATACATATACATACCTAGGTATAGTACTTGTCCCCCCACTTCAAAATAGTTAGTCACTTTCTGTGTATACCCCTCTGGTGTTAAATTGGAATTAAAATTAAGGCAGAAGCTGCTGCTGTCATGTTTATATATGGGTCTATATTAGAACACCGAACGTTCAAAATTTTGAGTGTTCTAATATCAGACCCTATGAATTGAAAATTTAAAACATCGAACATACAGAATAGCGAATTTTTTCCTAGGGAAAAAATTTGCTGTTCCAAAACACATACACACAACACAAGCACACCAAACAAACAGCAATCCATACACATACACCTAAACTCTTACACCTAACCCTACAATAAACTATACATACACCACTAACTATCCGCTTACCTTAACCCAAACCCTAACACTAAGGTCCGTCACTATCGCACAATCACCTCACTCACGCCCTAACCCTAACTCACCTACCCTGCCCTAACTCTCACGCCCACACAATCGCACACTTACCTGAACCCAACCCGTAACTTTCCACCACAGTGCTGAAAATATTGAAGCAACAGAAACGGACAACCGAATTCTTTCCCTAGGAAAAATTTGGTTTTCTATTTCTTCGATATTTTCAGCGTTTGCTGAAAATGGGTCTATATTAGAACACTCGAAATTTTGAACGTTCGGTGTTCTAATATAGACCCTTTATATACAGCATGCCTCCTTACTCCTCTTCCCCCAAAAGATAAGCACCTTCTGTGTACCTTTCTGATGTCAGACTGGGACAAAACTGATTAAAAAAAACACAAAAAAAAAACATAATGCAACTTATTTGCTGTCAGACATATATAAATAGCATGCTCATTTACTGTCTCCCAAAAAGATGGCCACCTGTATATGAATCATATGTTTGATCGTGAATAAAATAAAAAAATAAGATAATAGTAATAATAATAATAATAATAATAATAACAATAATAATAATAATAATAAATGATTGCAATAATGTTTTCAAATTGTTACTTCTAGAGACAATATCATGCTCTTATACAAGTTATAATGACCCTCTATGCACCCCTCTGAAGTTTATGAAGATAGTTAAAGAAATAATGACCACATTGTCCCCAGCTTAACACAAGATATAGTGACCTCTGAGGTTAGGGAGGAATGTTAAAGAAATAATGATAATGTTACCAGCCCACCACACACCTACAGCGACCTTCTGTATATACTCATGGGTAGGCTGGTTTTAGGCTAGGTGGGGTAGAGGTCAAAGCTGTTTACTAAGCCCATGTCAAAATCCACTTATACAGCCATGGTTTGAGGCAGCCACCAGACCCCAGAATTTCTGATGGTTTGGGTATTCTGGGATGCATTTATACTTCATTTTTTGAGAGATAACTGTTAAACTGGGCAAATGACAACAGGGTCAGTTACTTTCATTCAGATAACCCCAACAAGCAGTCATAGCCACTTCTTTGTAGAATTTAGATGTGATATTGTGATAAAAGAGGATGACTGTGTAATATACTTTGCCTTTGTTACAAACAGTTGCCATTCATTAAAATATTGCATGTTGCTTCACATAATCACATTAGTCTAGCCAAGCCAAGATAAGCAAACAGCAACAGAAGACACCTACTCCAGAAAACAGCCTACTGTGTGCATATCAAGAGTCCACTTAAGTATTCCATTTTACTTTTCACAAAAGCACACTAGTCTTTCAAAGTCATATAGTGACTGTTTTAGCTCAGCAAAGACAAAGTTATCTACTTTCATCCAGCCAACCACAACCACCAACCAATAGTTAAAGACATAAAATCTGATGACTATGTAATATTATATCATATCCACAGTCCACATAAATAAGCTGCCAGACAATAATGTACTCCAATCCAAGCTGCTTCACACAAATAACAAAGCCAGAAAACTGTTTCCAAAAATATCTGGTGGATCACTGGCAGCACTATTACAGTAATACCACTTCACACTGCACAATTCCTCTCATCGCAATTGCCAGCACAAATAACAAGTAAGAAATATTGCCCAGAATATCTAGTTGATCACTGCCACTATTATTACAGTAATAACACTTCTCATGGGTCCATTCCTCTCATCCCAACTGCCCACATAAATTAAAAATCTAGAAAAAATGTCAAATGTGTCTGGTTGATGACTGCCAGCAGCACTGTTGTAAAACAGTAATACGACTTACGTCACCAACACTGTGACATTCCTCTCACCTCTGTCCAGAAAAATGTCCCTGAGATCTGTCAGTCATTGTGAACTGCTTCAGGTGACTTTGTGCCTATATCTGAACATTGCAAGGTCTATACTCTCTTGATCATGCAATGCTAATAACATAAAATGACTGGTCTGGAACACTGTCTCTTCAAGTGCCCAATGTTCTACTGGTACATTTTCTTTCCGGACACTTTTTATTTATTTATTCTAGAGATAAATGAAACATTGCCCTAAAAAATAAATAAATAGATAAATAAGAAAAGAATGCCCCCCTCAGGTACAGTGCTCAAGGTGGCTCCATAGTTTGTCTCTGCATAAGGATGACGCTGACCATGGCATTATGTAACACACACACACACACACACACACACACACACACACACACACACACACACACACACACACACACACACGCAAACATAAATGTTGTGTTTCTCCCCTTATTTAATGTAGTTGCTAAAATGTTGTTTAACTACTTTGATGTACAAAAAAGCTATTGTAGTTTTTTTCCATATGGGATGACTACCTGAAGTTGTACTCTGAAACAAAGTTAAGGTTTTGAAAACATTTTGCCTTGAGCAGTGAAGGTGTTACTGTCATCTTAGAGTTTAGTGTTCTTGATAAATATTTTATCGGGAATATCTCAGTTTCATAAACAACAGGGAATGAAATGCAAAACTAAAGGCACATAGGATGAAACGGAGTCCAGACAAGACAGCTATCATGGTAGCAAATGGGGGAAATCAGAAGACACTAAAAATTGAGATAGAAGTGAATATATTGAAGCAGGTAACAGCTTTAAGTAACTCAGAGGAGTGGCTGTGGAGAAAGAAGATCTGAATGAGGCAGTCAAAACTAGAATCAGAGGGCCTTCAGCAAAGAGATGGATAGATACAGTAAGAGAAGATCTGTTACAGTCAGACATGACTGTGAAAAGTTGGAGGGGGTGTGGAGAATGGAGGGGGGATGCTCCCCTGCATAACATTTTGTTGACAGTCTGTTTTTATGTTCCAGTCTGTTGATGTCCATTTGTGATCACCTGGTCTTAATCTTGTCAGAGTGTCAGAACTGACCTTCTAGTATGCTGATTTTGTGACACACACACACGCATACACACGCACACATGCACACACGCGCACACGCACAAACACACATCTACTGTATGTATGTGTATATATATATATATATATATATATATATATATATATATGTGTGTGTGTGTGTATATATATATATATATATATATATATATATATATATGTATATACACACACAGTCACGTTCTACTGGCAGAAGAGTAAAGATTGTATCATCCTCCATCAAACTAGCACTGTACTATGATTGGGATTTCAGATACCATTTTGATAAAATGAAAAAAAAAAACATATAGGAGGATTCAAGAAGATGCCATAACATATAAAGCTTCATGTCCATGTTGTGGTACTCTTTTGTGGTTTATAAACTGGTATAAAACAGTGCTGAATGGTGTTCTAACATGAACACATGTAGCACAGCTTAGGACTGGCCCTGTGGCCATGCTAAATGCTAATGAGGCAGTCTGGGGGAGATGTATGTGCTAATTAGTCATGTGATCTTCCCTGAACTGCCTCCATAAAGACATCTACATGCCAAGTAATTCAAAAAGATGCTTAGCCATGTAGATCAGTTTGGCTGTCCCTACCACATCTCGGTATTGAACATGGCCAAAAATCTGTATTCAGCTACCTAACACAACCATGGCACAGAGATTAGGGAAGGCTACTAGGCACCAGAGAAACATTTAAGTTCAGTGTATTAACAATAAGGATAGCACTACATGGATGGGAGAGCTAGAGCACTAGACACTTAGACACCAGGGAAACATTTAACTTCAGTACCTTAACAACACTGCAGCACTACAAGGACTAGTAGCCACAGGGACTTCTCAACAGTAAGGTGTCATAATGGCATCACCTTTAGGACAGGGATCGGGAGTACCGGGAACTGCTGGAGGGTAGACAGATCAGTAGCAAGTACAGGGATTGTGGTGTGTGTGTTTGTGTGTGTGTGTGTGTGTGTGTGTGTGTGTGTGTGTGTGTGTGTGTGTGTGTCTGTTCATATGTAAGGGAGAGTGATTGGGGGCAAAGCCATTACCTAGACAGACAGCAGTGTAACTGCCTTGAGATGCCGATAAGAAATGATCTGCACTTTGCAATAGTAACTGTGATTCACAGACTTGAAAATTAACTGATCATCAGAGCTTACCTCGCCATGGATAGCATGTCTCCAAATTACAAAATACCAGGTTGTGGGAGCAGGACCTTTGTAGCATGAGCCATTCGTTTTCATTGTATGAGACTTTAGGTATAGTCTAGTTTAGTTCTATGCTAAAATATTTTATATACATCACCAAGTCAATATTTATTTCATATCTCAGTTAGGTTTTTCACAGGGAAAGGACTTACATTAGATTTATGAGTTTGATCCCAAACACTTTACAATAAACAGAAAAGAAAACAAATTTTAAAAAAACTATTACATTGAATACAAGGACTATGTACAAAAATAATAATACATGGATTAAAACAAATATCAAAATAACAGTAAGTAAACTGAGTCCTATGGCCTCAGAATTGTTTAGCTGTATCCAAGTGTGTAGTAGGTTCCAAAGAGAAAGAAACAAGTAAAGGAAAGAGTGATGGCCAGAGATCCCTGATTGCAGTCTGGGAACAAATACAGCACCTTCTGAGATGAACGGGAGTGGTGCACTGTTGCAAAGAAAACCAGCAGCTTCTTCAGACAGGCATGGCCATGACCTGAAGGGTTTGCTTAAATTAAACTTAGAATCTTCAAGATGCATCTGAGTAATATGTTTACAATCCTGTCGACTTTTATACTCACTGCAGATGTTCAGAATCTGAGACTGAGAACCTGAAGTACAGTGCAGTGCATTACACTATTCATTGTAGGGGAAACCACTGCATGATCTACATCATCAAGATCATTCCAAGGGAAAAGATGCGTCATGTGTGAGATCTTGAATATATGAAGAGTTAAAAAATAAAGAATATGAAGAATATTATATTCATAAAGCAGCAGAAAGCATTCTAACAACTAAGCCAACACAGGAATGGAGAAAGGTGATTTTGACAATAGGGAGGGCTGCAAATAAAGGTATAGAAAATAGGCAAGTGGATCTGGAATTTACTGGAGAAACCAAGGTATAGTGAGCAAATAACCAGAAAAGGACAGGTAATAATGAAGTTTGGACTTCAGGTTATAGGCCACCTTCGCAACCAGTGATTAGTATCGGAGTACAGACAAAGAAAAATAACTAGGGGAATACTACATGAAAGATCAGCTCTGGTAGAGTCTTTGGTTAAGTCTAGAACAGAAACTGCTGTTAAAAATGGATAATTAGTGGGGTATATAAAAATATTGCAGTATAAGTATAAGAATCAATCGAAGTACGTTAGAAAAGATTGGAACGAAAGACTGGAAAAGCAGTTTACAAAGCAACAATGGGAGGGCATTTATATGGCTCCCACATATGTAACAACGTCTGGTAGGTTTAGGATTTAAAGTGTTTATGTTAGTATTTTTATAGCCCAAGTAGACTTCAAAGTATTTTTCCTCAGATAGACAGAAAGCGCTTGAGGTGTGATGGAAAAGAGAATGATAATTAGAACCATGTTTTTAGGAATGTAATGAGCTGATAGATTTTAAAAACTCGCTTCTGAATATTTTGTTAGCAATGGTAGGGGAGCTAATGGTTTTAAGTAAGGAAGTGATTCTTTTGAGCTGGACACAGGATCTGAATGGTCTAGACATAGTAAGGCCTTCCTAGGATTGATGCTATTTAAAAAAGCAATTACTTGAAAAAGGAAATTAAAATCTAAACCAACTGTAAATGAAATGCTTAATACTGGAACCCATGAAAAAGAGCTGGAAGATGGAATCTTTAGAAAATGGAAGGAGCTAATTAAATTGAAATAAATGGAATTTGTGGGAAAAATCTATGCAGAATAATGTTGAAGAGAAGGAGTGAGGTTTAGGAGATTACAGGAAGTGTGCAGTTTATGTAATGTTGGAGTTAATGGCAATTGTTAAAAATGTATACTACATGAAAACAATGAGTAATATTACTATGGTTGGTTTCCTTTTCTATTAATATATGTGTACTTATGTCACTGATGCAATTGTGATTTAATAAGGATAGGCTACACTAAATGTCAGTAAATCTTTGAGTGCAATTTCAAGATGGCATGTATTGGACACTCTGATTCCTTTCAAAGATTACTGAGGGAGAGAGTTAAGGGGTCTGTAAAAGCCTTATTTTCCTTGCATCAGCATTGTCTCAACCAGTCCTTGTACAGTTTAATTAACTTCAATTGACTATACTTTAGCAATCCTATAGAAAATCTGTGTAGTCCTCAGTGAATTCTGAAATTCCATCCTGACAGAAGCAGACAGAGCTGTAGATGAATCACTGTAGCAGTAATGCTATCTATCTATCTATCTATCTATCTATCTATCTATCTATCTATCTATCTATCTATCTATCTAGCTATCTAGCTATCTATCTATGTGTGTATGCATGTATATATATATATATATATATATATATATATATATATATATATTCTACAATCACTTTAAGTAATAGAATGTACAGTGATGCACTAAGTCATTCAGAACCCCAAAGTCTGCTATGGACCAGTTAGAAGAATGACTGCCAGAGAATATGCTCTGGAAGCATACTGAAAGATAAGATGTCAATCAAAAAAACAAATATGGCAAACATTAAGTCCTCAATGGGTGTGCACTCACTTGACAATATTCTGTGTTCTTCTGTGCCCGATGCTGTAGATATTAAGGAGGACCAGGACAGTATATTCCCACTTTTTTTTTACCAGAAAAGGTATTTTCAGTCCTCTTCAGATAGGCTTAGTGCTGTGCTTAGACCTAAAGCTAGACTATGAATGACCAAAGAGGCCTTGAGATGTTAAGTAAGAATACAGTTGTACAAAGTCAACTTTACACAATCAACTTTCTCATTCTTTTTCTTCTTTCGGCTGCTCCCGTTAGGGGTCACCACGGTGGATCATCTGTTTCCATTTCTTCCTGTCCTCTGCATATTACTCTGTCACACCAACCACCTGCATGTTCTCTCTCACCACATTCATAAACCTTATCTTAGGCCTTCCTCTTTTCCTGTTACCTGGCAGCTTCATCCTTAGCATCTTTTTCCCAATATACTCTGCATACCTCCTCTGCACATGTCCAAACCAATGTAATCTTGCCTCTCTCTGGCTTTGTCTCCAAACCTTCCAACCTGGGCTGACCCTCTAATATACTTATTCAGTTTACTATCACATGTTCAACAGTACATTGTTCGAATGTACAGCTGTCCAAGCCAAGTGTTCGAATATCTGAACACCGACCAATGTAAATGCTGAACTGAGCATTTCACTGAAGTCAAATGTCAAGCATGCTGACTACACTGAAATGCTCCTACCTACTCAACATTCTACAACAGATTTTTGCAGGGGGGCAACCCCCCTACACCCCTCATGTGGGGGGCTGTGCCCCTCCACCCCCTACTTATATATACAAACTCCGAGATCGCACTACAGTGAGGGTAAGGGTACAGTTCCCCATCCCCACTATAGTGCAATCTGCATTGCAATGTTGGAGCTGACAACAGCAGCCATTCATTCTTGTCAGCTTTGACATTATGGTGCTCACCCTACCGGTTCTGCCAAGTGGTTTTCCCACATAGTCCGTTCATCTAAAAGACGAATGAACATGTGATTGTAAATCTACTTATTCCTAATCCTGTACACCCTTGTCACATCCAGTGCAAATCTTAACATCTTTAACTCTGCCACATCCAAAACAATTTTCTCATTAAATTTACTAAAAAAAAGGATGGTTTGAGTTTGGGTTTCAGTCAAACAGATTGTTAGGGTTTAGTCAAGATGTCTTAAATAGCCAATACCCCTTTCAAAACAAAACAACTGTATCCTTGAAAAAGACTTCATAATATATAAGATAATTGGTCATAGAGATTCTAGAAAAGTCTTAAGCTGGTTCCTGCCCGCAGATGGTGTGTCACATATTTGACAATATATCCATTGTTTCATTATGGTCAGTGTAATGAAAGTCAGGACAGTACAATCTTATCATGATTGTAGTCTTGGGGGGTGCACAGAATTTGGGGACATCTTGTCTGCAAAAAAATATTCAACTTCTTCACAGCCAGATGATGAAAAAAACTCTGAAGAAGAGCAGAGCTGGGTGGATTGATGCAGTAGATGTTTCCCATAACATAAATGTGTCTTTCTCTTGGAAATTTCTTCACAGAATTATGTGTATTTAAGGCAAGCTTGTACTTGATGGGGTCAGGGCCTGAATCTGCAGTCCAGCTTGGTCTCAGTTTCTGGCATGCATGAAGACTGTGATTGTACATCACAATTGTAGGCTGGGGTTTAACATAAACAGAGTTAAGCCAATCAAAGGCACAAATACTAGCCTCCTATAGGTAAGTAAGACTAGATTCAGATTAGCTTCAGGATTAGCTTCAACAATATACCCTGTCAGGAATTGCTCCACTAAGGGAAGCAGGTCATTATGCATTACATTTTTCAAATTTTTGAGTTGTGCCAGTTCTATATCAACTAGCCTTTAGTGTACATGTCCTAAGTTGGACCAAGAAGGAAGATCCATGTTCAGTTTAGATACAGCCACTCCAAAATACAACACCAAAGTAGCCATTCCTAAGGAGAACACCAGACCAGGTATATAACCCATAAAGAGAATTGCAGAGGAAACATGACCAAAGTCAACTCCCTCTACCAATTGGACAAATTCACAGGAAAGTTCACAAGCTGTATTTATCTATAAGCAACATTATCCAGGACCAAACAACTTGAGACATTAGAGGTGAAGAAGGCCAATGCACTTTTGCAAAAGTGCCCTCGCGTAAATAGGTGGACAATATATATATAAGGATGAGGAGAAATCTACAATTTCATATTTCCATGAAAGCATAATCCAAAAAATTGGTGACCTTCTTAGCAATAAGACTGGTGTTAAAATTAAATTTAAAGAAGATGTCCACACTCTCCCACCAATATGGTTCAACATTTGTCATTGGATAATATGGGGATGAGGAGGTATAGCTGCAGAAAGATGAAGTCTTCATGATATAAGCCAGGTTGTCCTTGAACAGTAGAGGTGACCATAGGCTTGTTGTGCACTGACCCAGCATTTATTAAGGGATGTCAGATATGTAAACCCTGTCTATTAGTCTGTTAGTTTACTGATAAAGACAGGAACTATACGTACCATCAAAGGTATTCACCCTAGACTGGCTGCTAGAAACCTTAACTGATTTGAGCCCTCACACAAATGGGAATGCAAAATCCAGATATCCGCCACTTCATATCCAATCATTTTAGAAAATGTCAAGCTAGTGGCAGCATAAAGTTATCACTAGTGATGGTCAGTGGACATTGAAAGGGCAGTATTCAAGAAGAATTCTCTATCACAGACCAAATCCATTTATGATGGTAAGGGTTTTTACAAAGGCCCCTTAACTGGTAACAAAGGAGAAAGGGAAAATCAAAAGGAAAGAGTAAAACAACAGAGCCTACATAACATAATAAACAGAAATACTCCAAGACAACAAAAGTATCCTAAGGTTTAAATTTAAGAATAGCAAAATCAGATAAATTATAAGATGAGAACTGTAGAATGTATTCTTCAGAGACAATAAATCGACCACATTTAGCTGATAATAATGTTAAGCTGTAGCCATGAAGAAAATCAGTAAGGTTATATTGGAGTAGGGCATTAATGGTCAGACTAAAATAAAGTTATAGATTAGATGAAACTCTTGAAAGGAGATTATCTATCCCCGTTGACTTCATATTTCTGTAGATGGAATATAGGCTAATAAAAAGTTAAATAATTAAAAATGTATGATTAAGTGTTTCATGTAAAATATGAAGACTATATATTTTTAGTAAGTCTGTCATATTATTATGTCATGGCAGAATATGTGTAATATCAATGAAATAAGAAAATCTTACCTCAGAAAAAGCATATGATTATGACACCTAATGCATACTTAATAAAAACAAAAAGAAAAGGACATTATTTGCTGTATTTATAAGAGTTTATTATTACTGCAGTATCACTTGGGGTTAATGGCATTTGTAATAAAATCTTTTGACATTAGTTATTGACAGTTTGGCGTTTATGAACAGTTTTCATGGCTGCTTTTTCTATATAATCTGATGCTGCTTATGGACGTTTTGCTGTTACCAAATGTAACCATAATAATAGTTCCTTAGATCATTGTTGCCCATGCTGTGTTGGATTCCACACTGTCTGAAATTCTCAACATAAGCAGTTTTGCAGTGCATAATCATGTGATTCATAAGCACGGCTGTTTATTTTTTCAAATCACTTAATTATGGATGTGTATGTTTATATGTGCTATACATTGCAACTGCTGTTTATGTATGGCCAGTTCAGGCAGTTTGATGGTGGACAAGACTGAACTTAGGTTTAGTTGTATGACAGCATATTCCACCATAACAGAACAACTTCTCCTATTTTTCTGGACCCACCTGGACACAAGGATTTACTGGAAAAAAGGTGCACGCTTAAACTATACATGCTATATGGATATATGTTCATTGTAAAGCTTGGCCCCCACTTTTCACTTTTTCATTACCTTCATGAATTTTGTGAGGTTTAATGTAGATATGCACAACAGTATTTGAATATTTAATTTGACAGCGTCTTGTACAGCAGAAAGAGGTGTAAGACAATTCTGATATTGTGATAAGGACACTTACTATTTGAACCACTGTTACATGTCTTGCCTCTTTATAGCATATGCACTTTGAGTCCCACAAACAGGCAAATTGGTAGTAGGCTGGCATATTATAAGGAAATATTTCTATATTGCTAATTCAAATCCAGTCAGAAACATTCATTTCAAATCTATGATGTATTAAATTAAGTCAGCATTTTACAGTGTGAACCTCATTTTCTCAGGTCAGCAAGCATTAACAGCAAATGAATGTAGATAGGAACTGTTTTTTAAATGTTCATTTGATAAACGCTATCTCAATTTATTACTGTAGTTTGTATAAAACTCCTTTTAAAATTGCAGTATTCTGAAAAAAGAGGTCTATCATTGAAAATTTAAAACTATAAAAGACTGTAGAGAAAATGTAATAGTGCACTATTCTTTATAGAGGATCAGTTAGAAAATGTTGGATGATTTATTTTTTAATATGCTTAGTTATGTATTGGTAAATCTACCACATCAAAATTCTATTAAGGTCTGTACTACATTAAGAATCCATTTTTCCTCATTTATCTAATTGTGTGATGGACATCTTGTTAAGGAAATAGAATAGCTGGGCTTTTGTGAACATGAGTCATTAGACTCATCTAATGAGGTGTTGGTACTATGCAAATTACATGGCTGTGAAACTGCTTTGCATAAAGGTCAGATTTAGAAGTAAGTAAAAAATATTCTTCTTACTCGTCGTATAAATTAAAGAGATGAATTTACACTAAAATATGCATGGGTACTATATGATGCATATTTCTAACAGAAAATGAATTTTCACAAGGGATTAACATTTGTTGTTTGTATATAGTTTCATCTTTGAAATACAACTGTGACAAATATAAATGCTACCTCATATTGTTAGAAAATGACCTCTTTTAAAGCCACAGGAAGTTTCATGTCAGAATTATGTCATGGCAGACCACTGGTAGGCATATTTATTCAAAATTAATAGTGTTTAAAATGCAGAAGTCTTATTTTAAATAGCAGCTTAAAAAAGACTGCATTGTAAAATTTGCACAAGCATTTTCTTCCTTATTTGGTTATGAAGATGGTAACACACTAGTGTAGTATACAGAGCGTTATCACCTCACAGTGCTTTGTTCTTCAGGTGTGTCCACAGTGGCGCATGCATACGTTTTCATCATGATCTCCAGGTCAGTGATTTCCTGCTGTATTACAAAGACATGTCAGTAAGAAACTTGATGATTTTCTAAACTGCCTCCATGGTGTGTATCCTGAAACAGACCCTAGTCACATCCAGAATCATTCCCCAGTCTCATACCTGTCATTTGCTGGGATAGTCTGTAGCTCCCTGCAACTTTAAGTAAGATAAATTAAGTACCGGGAAAAATAAGTGAATGGCTGACTGCTTAAGAAAGAATATTGCTGTTTCTAGCTGGTCTACTTAATCACATGTATTTGCCATTCATTTTTTCTTGGATGTGACAGTTGTAAATCCTCAGTAGTTTGACATTCTAGCTGTATATTTTATACCAATTCTTTATCTTTCCTGTTTGCAGACCAGTACTGCATACAATATTTATTGCCTGTGACTGCTGTTGTTTGCACTGTTATATTTTAGTCCATTTGCTACTAACCTGGAGCTTTGACTGATTGAGCTGTAAGGTCCTCATTGAGCTGTGCATGCACCTTTGTGGCCAGGATTTGGTGTATTAACATGCAGCCAATAAAAATAAACTATGAGAATTTGAAAGCTACACTATTTTTAGAAATATAGAAATTTACTAGGGGAAATAAAATTATTAATATTCCTAAGAGTACAGTGGAAATATACCAAAAGCATCCATGGGTGTGACAATTTTAAGTTATTATGAAATACTAAAATATCTGAACTTGTACAGTGTCTTTTACAGATATCTAAGAGGAGATCTTATTCAGGTATATAGGGTATTTAGGGACAACTACCTCTGGGAATGTTTGGGGTTATCAAAAAGTACTAGAGAATCATCAGATAACCTATGTAGAAGATTCTATAGGAATGAGAAGTGTACTAACTGGTTCTCTGGCAGAGTAGTCAATGCATGGAACAGACTATCAAATTACATTAAAGCAAGTACTAGTTTAGATATTTTTGAGAACAGCCTCGACATTTATTATGGGAACAAGTGCTTTGGTATATTGACAAGCTAGAAGGGCATTAATGCCCCTGCTTAAAATATTTGTATGTATGTAAGACTGATGAGTTGAGGTCTTTCAGTGAAAAGTGAAGATTAACCAGTTACCAAGATCAATTCCCATCCCAATAACGTAAGGTAGAAAGTTTATGTAACATGTCCAAAAGTTGTTTTGTATATGGACAATTCCAGGAAATACGTAATAAATCTATCATGCATATGGCACAGGCACCAATAAATGGTGTGTAATCAGGATTAAATGAAGCCAGTTTAGCTGGAGTTAAATAAGCATTGTTTATGATTATAAACTGAGTATAGAAAATATTTATTGAGCGAGCTACATTTAATGTTCCATTATACCGATTGGTTTATTTTATGTACCTGTGATAAGTCTTGATTGTAATCAAGTCAAATTCTTGAAAATTGAAAGTTTCTGCATTTGAATTTTGATTAATTTATAGGCATTAGAGGTAGATTTTTGCCTTGTAAAATGTAACGTTTAAAAAAAAAAAGAAAACAAGTTTTCCCATTATATCAGAGATAATACTTATAAAGAGCTTTACAGATTTGACATAAGACAAGTATGTATCCTTAAGGAAAGGAAATATTAAGTCTTAAAAGTTCTATTGAATTTGATCTATTAGATAGTAAGTCCCAAACTGTTTTTTTAAAGGGGTAGTTTGATATAATTAACATTTTCTTTTAAACAAAAACATCTTTTTGAATTATCACTGTTTGACATAGGCAATCATACATTTATAGGAATTAAAACAAACCATATTGACATATTCTCAGTTGCAAACATTATGCATCATATTATCTTCTATACAGTCATTGTCAGTTGAACATTACATAGCTCGTTCAATTCTTGCCTTCCCCTAATCCTCATTCCTCCCCCAAAACATTATTCTGCATGTAGTGTTACCACAATTCCTATTATTTTCTATATAGTTTACTCCTGTCCTTTTCTAAGGATCATACTTCTAGTTTTTTTATCTCTGTTAATACATTCACTCCTAATATTGTTGGTTTAGACTTTAATTTCCATTTCTAGTAACTGCTTTTTGGCAGCCACCAGAATTAAAATCAGCAAATCCTCACTATGTCTATGCAGTTCAGATCCTGTATCACAGCTCAAAAAATCATTTCCTTAGTGACATTGCTCAGCCAGTATTTCTGACAGAGTAGTCTGCAGAAAAATGTTAAAAATATGTCAACTCATTACACTCCCAAAAATATGTTCCCAATTACTTCTGTCTTCCCCATTACATCTCCAGCATTTGAAATCTACCCGAGGAAAAATTCTTTGGAGTCTGATTGGGGTATAAAACTATGCAAACACTTACAAGCAAAATCCTGTATCCTGTAGACTTTGTTGCCTACTGAGGAGCCATACATATATCCTCCCATTATTACTTTGTAAATTGTTTATCTAGTCTCTCTCTTACCAATCCTTTCTAAACTAATCTGATTGATTCTTACAGTTATCATGCAATATTTTATGTGGTCTACTAATTACCCCTTTCTTAACAGTAGCTTCTGTTCTATATTCATGTAAAAACTCTACCAGTGCTGGTTTTTCATGTAGGATCCGTCTGTTCCTTTCACTTTGCCTATACTCTGATATCATCTCTTGATAGGGAAGACATTATCTTGCCTGCAGTACAAATGTATTCTTGGCCTATTTCCATTCTATTACCTTTAGTTCTTTTATTATTTGCTCCCTATTCCTTGGTTCCTTTGACAGTTTTCTCCAGTAAATTCCAG
Source organism: Protopterus annectens (assembly GCF_019279795.1). Taxonomy (NCBI): domain Eukaryota; kingdom Metazoa; phylum Chordata; order Ceratodontiformes; family Protopteridae; genus Protopterus; species Protopterus annectens. The sequence goes on along the minus strand of NC_056735.1, from coordinate 526,242,055 downwards.
CCCTCTCTTGCTTATTTTCTGTACATCTAGTTGCAGTCATCTCTAGCAGCAGAATTTCCTTTCTCCATTCCCATGTTGGCTTAGTTCTTAAAATACTTTCTGCTTCTTTATGAATATAATATTGTTTCTTTGTTTAATGTCTCCATATCTTTTGGGTTTTTCATACTGTGACAGGAATGGACTCCATTCCTAAGTCAAAGTGAGATTAAAGTTCATGAAATTAGTATTGTTTCAATCTTTGATGTCAGCCAGAAGTGCTCTTAGCAGCACCCGCAATGTGTCCAGTAATGACTCCTTCTGCAATTTGTATGGAGTTACATGTATCTGTAACATATCTAAATATGATTATAGATTCTTTTTTTATAAGATCCATTCCTTCTACTGCTATTGGGACTATCTGGGTATCTTTCTTCCATATTGCTCTCATTTCAGCCTGCAAATCCTGATATTTTATGACTTTGTCTTGCTCTGTATGCAAGAAATTGTAGTCACTGGGTGTAGCGATTTCAATTATCTATGCTAAACTATGCATGGGTACTATATGCTGGTAATGGGTGATCCTATGTGATGTAGACTTCATCATTTTCTATGATGCTTTGTGGCTCATGTTTCCAGTGTTTTTCAGCTATTTCAATATTATAATGTTTGCACAATCCCCAGTGCAACAGTCTTGCCACATTATTATACCTTTCAGTATACAGTCCTTCTGCCATTAGCATGTCACAACCAGCAACAAGGTGTGCAACTGTTTCCAATTCTGTTTTACAAAACCTACATTTGTCTGTTTCTCCCAAATGTTCAATGGACTTTGTAAACCAATGTGTACATAGTCCACTGTCTTGGACCGCCAATATTAACCTTTCATCTTTTGATTTGAATTTGCCTCTCCTTAACCATTCCTGCATTCAGTCCTGATCAACATGAGGTTCTTCTAGGAATTTTCTATGCTTACTCTATTTATGTATTTTCCACATTTCTTGCCTTCTCATCTGATTCTTCAACTTATATTCTTTTTTTGTTTTTTGTCATGTTTGGTTGCTGCTTGATTTTTATCTACTTGTTGTTTGATTTCCATTCCTGTTTGATGCCGATATGGATCTTCTAAACTAAGAAGGGAAGTCATCTTAGATTTATTTTTCTCACGTTTCAAAACTTTCACTATGTTTGGGTCTTGTGAGGTCAGCAGATATATATGCAGTCTCATAATTGCAGAGCTATACTTGTAATCAATTTCAAGGAGGACCATAGCTCCTTCAGAACGGGGAATATATAATCTTGGTATGCATTGATTTTATGAATAATTTGATGAGCATGAAGCATCCTTCTTGTTTTCCTATCTAATCTATCCAGCACCTTGTGGGGCCAGCCAGTCACTCCAAAACTGTAAGTTAGGACAGGGAGAGCAAATTGGTTTATAGCTTGAATTTTGTTTCTAGATGTCAATGCTGTTTTCAGGATTAATTTAAGTCTTCTAAAATATTCCTTACTGAGTTTTACTTGCATTTCTTCATGTTTTATTGTTGAGTCTTCCTCAATTCCAAATGTTTACACACTCACTCTTGCTCAAGTTCTTTTATATCATATTCTTGTCCCAAACTGATGTTCTCTTGGTGCTGCAGCTTTTTTGCTTTAAAAGTTGCTTTTGCACACTTATCAAGACCAAATGACATTCTTATATCATCTGAAAAAGTTTTGACTACTTGCAGTTGTGCTTTCGGTTCCTCGTCTGATGAACTATACAGTTATCGACATAGAGAAGATGAGAAGTCTTTACACTTTGTTGCTTTCTGGGAGCCAAGTTATAGTCATGGCCTAATCTGTTAAGCAGACAGCGTAATGGGTTAAGGGCAAGGCAAAAAAGCAGTGGTGACAGAGAGACACCCTGGAATATCCCCCACTTGGATTTTTATCCCTGTAGTAGTAATTTGTCCTTTGTCATGGCCTAACTGCAAAGTAGTTTGCCACTGTTTTATGGTAGCTGTGATGTATCTTATACATTGTTAAGCACTGTTTTATCCATGAATGTGGGATACTGTCAAATGCTTTTTTGTAGTCTATCCATGTCATGCTTAGAGTCTTTCCCTTTTTACACTTCTCCATGTTATTTAACAAAAAAAGATCCTTTGTTCCATATTACTTTCTTTTATTACCCTTTTGTTCTATTGCCATATTTGAGCTTTCTTCTAAGTGACCATAAACTCTGTCCACATCAATTCCAGTGTATAGTTTGTATGTTGTGAGAAGACAAGTTATTGGTCTATAATTTTTAGGGTAGCTTGCAGGTTCACTCCTAAGTAGGAACATTGTTTTTTTATGTTGTTAGCTAGGGTGGTGTCTGTTCAGGGTGTGCATATAAATAGTTCTTACTCATGGTTAAATCATTGTGCAAAGATGTTAATACTTTTGGCCAGAGGTTAGGTACTGAATCTGGGCCTGGGGTTTTCCAATTAGAGGCTTTTCTTAACTTTGTTTCAATTTCTGTGGTTGTTACTTCATCCCATTTTGTATACTGTACCTTTTAACTTCTTACTGTTTCTTTCTTTTACTTCCTGTATCCATTTAGCATCTTTGTTATGTTCCACAGGATCTTCATAAGTACTTCTCCAAAATATATCTATTTCTTTGTTTTTGGTAGTCTTTCAATTCCTTTTAGCTTGTTTCCCAATTCTCTATAAAACTTTTTGGGTCATAAATAAATTGCTAATTTTGTACTTTTCCTTTATCTTTATCTGTGTATCTTCTAAGTTTTTCTTCCTTTGCTGATATGTTTAGTTTATTATTTATGATAATGCATGATAAATCCTGATCTATTATAATACTGTGCATTGCTTTTATCACGTCTATCTTTCTGAGTATTTTTGTTGATTTGTTCCCTCTACTATACTCTTCTAACAGTCACACTTCTTGTCTTAATTGCTTTATAGTTTTCTCTATTCGATACTGCCATGATGGCATTTGATTTCTCCCCATCCTTTCCCTTACTACCATGCTTTCTTGTGGTAGGACTTTATCTGTTATTAATTTGTCTGCACAGTAACGTATCCTATTTACTTCTGTTATATCGCATGAATCTCTATGGACAGTCCTAATTATTGTGTTCATTTGTTTTATCAAACTTCTAATTTTTGGGGTGTTATTGACCTTCTGCAATCTGTTTCTTTCATTGATCTTAATATGTCTATCCATATCTATTAAATCAAGTAACTCTTCTCTTAGATAATTTTCTTTTAAACTGAGTTCTTTGTTCGCCATTTCCTGTGGGCATTCTATAGAAAGTTCCAGAGCATCTTCCTGTGCCACATTCTATTCAGTTTCACACTATGTCATCTGTTTCTCTTTCAAATAGGATCTCACTGGTCTATCACTCCACAGCATTGACTATGTCAGAGCTGCCACAGTTTGCTGTTCTTTCCTTTGTTGCATAGCTCCAACTGATCCCTAGTACTGGTTTCCTGTAGGAGGCTCCAAAGTATCTTCATATGTCAACTGATTAGATGCTTCCTGCTCCACTGGTTCCTCCTGAATTTGGGTGTCCATTGCTCTATCCTGTTGTGTTGTTATCTGAGTTACATTTTCTGCACTAAATCCTTCACTTTGCAGGTAATCTATAACATCAGTTTGTATTTCTTTAACTTATCTATTACTAATCCTCTTTTCTACTTTTCCTCTGTTTTCTTATTTTTTTTGTATTGTAAAATTTTCCATATCTGTATGTCTTTGCCTGAATTTCTTTTCAAATATCTTTGGTGCTGCTCTTTTTGCATTGATTAGTTTTGCTTTCTCCTTTCCATAAATATGACACCATATTAAATCTATTTTTCTTTCCCATGTCCGTATTTCTTCTTCAGATGTCACCTGCTCCTCTTCTTTTTCCTTACTTTGGGAATTAGTTGTTCCCTCATGCTGTGCTATGACCTGTGTTAGACTTTCTATACTGAATTCTTCACTTTGGAAATATTCCATAACTTCAGCTTCTATTTTTTTAACTTCTACTTGCATAATCTTCTGTTCTACATTCTCTCTTTGTGATCTTATTTTTTTATTGTGAAATGTTCCATATTTTGATGCATTTGCCTATATTTCTCTTTAAATATTTTTGGGGCTGCCTTTATTGTGTTGATTAATTTGGCTTTCTCCTTTGCATAAATATTGCACCAGATCAGATCTCCTTTTCTTTCCCATGTCCATATTTCTTTTTTATACCAATCACACATCTCTAAATTTTGTTCATTAAATTTTCACATTTCCTCAGTCACTTCTTTCTCCAAACAAGGTTTCTTGGTCAATATAGCGTTTTTCATGGATCTGTTGTATTAATGAATACACATTCTTATTTGAAGCTTCTGACAGTTTTTCTTGTAGAAGTATTTTTTTTCCTCTAATTTATCTCTTAATCTTTTTTTATATTGTTTGTCTGGAAATTCTGGCTTCTTGCATAATAGTAACAACACATAATTTCTTTCTTATCCTCAATAGTTAACTCTATCATCTGTATGGCTCTTTTATGGCCTACCAGTTTTTGTTATTTTTTTGTGGACTGCTACTTCCTTCTACAACAGGGGGGCATCCTCCCCCTAGGCCTGGCCTAGACCCACTGTAGGAATATTTCCATGTCTTGAGGATTTTAGACTGTCATTTTTTTCCAGTCCTGGAACCAATGTGCTTACAGGATTGGGATTGGGCATTTTTTTATCCTGGGACTTGTGCACCCAGCTGCCTTCTTTATTTTTAACCTACTTCTGTCCGTGATATATGCTATACAAAATACAGCCTATATACCAGTGTCATCTTGGTGAGATTTTGTGAAAAACAGAGTCCATCTTGTGAAGGTACTCACCAAGACTTGAGGAAGAGTTCAATTCCAGCAATACTTCTCTTCTTTTGCTGATTTTATCATCTCTCCATTCTGTATGGCTATTGTTATTATTCTTAAGGAGCTGCAAAAAAATCCCAGTCTTTCCTTATTTCTTTCAGCTCCCCTTGTTTCATCATCATCATCCATTTCTACTTTGAATTATACCTTTCTACTTGTGCTAAGTATAGGAGCCTTACCTGTGTAGCTGTGAAATGTGTCTTCAAATCAAACCAAACCACCTTGTTCTATCAGAAGGATCAAGTCATCTCACTTGACTCTTGCCCTCTTCCCCTTCCAGATAAAACATGTCAGCTCTTTATTAATTGCTATCCACAACTTCTCCTCTGGTTGATAAACATATGCCTGACCTGTATATAAAACCAAAGGGACTAAAAACATTTTCACTGATTGTATCTTCATATCCATATTCATAAAACAGAGCTTCCAGTTTCTAAGTTTTTTGTATTATCTTTGGTTTATTCTCTTTCCACTTATCCTTAGCTTCCATAACAGAATCCTTTTAATGCAAACCTCTAAGTACTTCATTTTATCATGCCCCATAAGTATGTATATTGCTGAACCAATTAATGAGTGGCTACATAGTTTACAGGTATTGCCTTTGTTTTATCTTCATTAATTTATTTTGCATCTCCAAAGGACTTGAAACTGTCTCAGAATGTTCCACAACACTGAAATGTCTTTTTCTGTTTTTATCAGGTAAAAAATAATATCATCTACAAACAAAGCTAATGTTGCTTGATTACCGTACTAATTATATCCTTGAATTTCTGAGTCACTTATTTTCTTTGCCAGTGTTTTAAATATAACACAAATAACAAAGGGGAAATAAGACACCCCTGCCTTTTTTAAATACTTTCTCTGCATCAAGACCCACCAGCAACAGTATGATTTTGTTACAGTCTGCTTCCCTCTGGATCATCATTGTTCTATTAGTGTTGTCAAATGTTTGCCTCCCCTCAAGAGGACAACATTGATCCTTATCTATAAGTTTTGGCAGCACCTTTACAATCTTTTTATTCATTATAGACATAAATACCTTATTATGTATTTATTTGACATTTGTTAACCGACACCGCTGCACCACCATGGCCATACCTTGGATAAATAGACAGAAATATGGTCAACAGTATGATGTAATAGCTGAAGGGTTGACTTAAGCTTGTCTATGGCAAAGCATAGTTCTAATTTTGTTTTTGAGGCAGATTTTTTTTTTCTTTAGTACATATTTTGTTTCTTTGGTTGGTTGCCTCTTTTTCTGGAAAGACCATCACAGAATATTTAGTCTTAGAAGTTTGAGCTTCAATTGGATCAAGTTCTTGTGATCTACTGGCTTATCAGTTTTAGTATCAGAACCGAATATGTGATGCAGTTACCTTTCAAGAAATTTTGATTTACTTTTATATCTCTTAAAGGTGCAGAACAAAAAGAGACACTGCCAAGAGGTAAGTGAATTCCAGGAACATTTACATGTATGCATTTATAGCATTACTAGAGGAGTACAAAACAAAATGTTTTTCCATGTGATTATTTGTTATTGTAGTCTTCTACATTTTGTAATTTAGGTGTAAAGTTGTTCATTCACCTGTATCCATCTTGTCTCCCTGAATTACTTTCTGTTGTAATCTTGGCTGATTGGTTAGCTCACTGAACTCAGCTAGCCAGATGGAGCTTAGAACATAACTGCCCAGAATACATTACAATGTGCCACGTTGAATGGTACACTGGGATTTTCTTTAGTTATGCTTTAGCTTGCTCAGCTGTATTTTATTTTCCATTAATTTATTGTAACAGCTATGAAAATGGCTAATCAGAAGACTGAATTCTATTCAAAGCTGATCATTACTGACAATTAGTACCAGACACATTCATTAAAATAAAATTTGTTTGTAGAATAGGGATTTCATTAGATGGCTAGTGTTCTATTAAAACTGGAATCTTAAATTAGTGGACTTATTATCATAATTTTTACATATTTGTTATAAAATGTGTACTTTTTTGATCCTTGCAGCAAGCATCAAACAGCTACTACTCTATTTACTTGCCATTTTTGCCTACAAGAGCCAAACAGCTGCAGAATTCAGTTATCCAAGTCTGTGACTGTATAAAAATGGATGAAAGTGATTGTACATTCAGTGGTAAAATATTAAGCAAGACATTGCTGATCTCTGCTACAGAACAAACTTTTTATTGATTGATTGATTGATTTTGGGGGGTATGGTGATTACTTGTTATTTGGGAAAATATATGCAAAATACAAAATATAAATTACTTTCTATATATCTAAGAGTCACAATAAATTAATGGTAGCTGGAAATCACTGTGTGTAAGTAGGTGTCTCTCTTTCTCTCTCCCATATATTATAAATATTGGAGACTTTATATTAATTACTGAATTAATGACAACTGAGTTGTACAAAGTGAAATCACAGTCAAACACATATCATGAAGTTGATAATTCTTCCGTTAGAACAAGCAATTTAAATTTGTAATTACCTTTTTAGTACTATTTAAAGTCTGTAACAACAGACTTCCCAGCTCTGTCACAGAGCAGACATTTTTTGGGGAATATGACAGGGGGTGGTATGTACTTGTTATCTGAGGAAAATATGTGCAAGGAAATGGATGCAAAGCACATTTCCTACATATGTACCAGGGCAGCACAATAATATAACACATCATTTGTTACCTAGAGAGTATTTTTTAGGTAATGAGGATGCAGCATACAGCAACACAGTTTAGATGTGCATTTGGGGTTGTAAACCAGCATGTGGATGCTGCATTAACTCATTCACTCCGGAGCAGCTCAGAATAAGTTGACTGCTTAATTCCACCATAGGAACAACAGTGCAGCCTGAGCTCATTTTCAGAAAATCCATTTCTAATACCATACCGAAAACAAATGTCCATAACTCTTTAACTATAAGAGCTAGACTAAAAATGTAAATGCAAAAGTTATTCAGCAGACACTGATCTTTCCAACAGTGGAAATATTGATAGTGTGTATCAAAGTCATTATTAAATATTTGGCAAGGAATGCTGATATTGTGCATATTTTGTACCTTTTTGGAAAAGCAAAGCACAAGATCTTGGTCAGTGTACCAGGTAGACCCATACAATTTGTATTTAATTTGTTTGTATGAATGTCAGCTTTAAAATGAATCCTTAACCATTACAGTGTGATGCTGCTTTACAGAGATATTCACAGAAACATGATTAATATAATATTTCTCATAACTGATAAATAAACAAAGCATAATATCTCATCACCTGTAACAGACAGAGGCTACATATCAGTGTAGAAGTTGTGCGTCTCAATGTCAGCTTCAAAATGATGCATCATTTGTGTCATCACCATGCTCCCTTGCAAAGATATGGGCATAATAATAAGAAGTACTGGAAATGTATCATTTTCATAATCCTAGAAGACTAAACAAACTATTATATATGTACATGTGTACAGTGTACAGACACAGTTCTTTTACCATGTTGTAAGGAGTAACTCTGTCTTCAAAATGACGTATTACTTGGCACACTGACATGCTCCCTTGCAAAGTTATTTACCAAAATATGAAAAAAATCATAATTTCCATAACCTAAGTTCATAGGTTCATAGGTTCATAGGTAGGTACTAGGCTATCGGCCCAAGGGCCTAAGTAAGCCTAGCCAACAAAGTTCCCTGGCTTACGCTAACCCAGGAAAGTTAATTTCCTGTGCCCCTGTTGAGCAGAGCCACAGAAGTGATCCCTAGGGTGTATTTCCTATTTCCCATCCACTCATCAAGATTTTTTTTGAAGAGTCTTAATGAGGAACTTTGCTTGACATAGATGAGTAGCTTGTTCCAGAGTATGGGAAGTCTCTGGGACAGGAATCTATCCCTCCAGCAAGTCCTGTTTATTGTGGTGACAAGGTTTAGGTCCCTAGAACGTGTAGCTCGGAGGGATTGGGATTTCTTTAGGTGTAGCATGTCCAACAGCTCTGGGTTTGACATAGCTTTATATGTTAGGCAGAGATCACCTCGGAGTAGGCGATATGCTACAGAATAAAGCTGGAGTTTTTTGAGATGATCAGTGTAGGGCATCTGTTTGAGCCCAGTAATTCTATTTGTGAGGCACTTCTGTGGCCTTTCCAGCTGCTGCAGATGTCTTGTGAGGTACATTCCAAAAGGGGCGTTGTACTCTATAATGGGTCTAAAGTGTGTCAAGTAGAGGGGAACAATGACCTCTTTTTTCCTGGATGAGAACCCTTTTGTGATGAGGTGTGCTATGTAGAAGGATTTCCTGACTACTGTGGCAATGTGATTATCAAAGGAGAGACTACTGTCCACCTGGGTCCCAAGGTCTCTTATCACACATTCAGTGTTAAGAAGACTGCCACCTATGTGGTAGTCCATGGGTACAGAGTTTTTACCAAAGGGGATAACAATGCACTTTTTGGCATTGAGCTTGAGGCCATGGCTTTGATACCAGCCATCTGTCTCAATGAGGCCCTTCTGTAGGATGTCCACATCATTTGGGGACTTGACTATAGCTCCTAGTTTGCAGTCATCTGTGAACTTCATTAGCCAGAGGCCTTCTGTGTTAGCCTGTACTTCAGAGAAGTAGATACCATACAGGAGAAATCCCAGGACTGAACCCTGTGGTACTTCACTTGTCACTGGTTTGAAGTCAGATATGGAGTCTGCAACATTTACAGTGTGGGTTCTGTCAGTGAGCCAGTTAGCAAACCATCTTGTGACATAGGGATTTATACTTAGTTTAGTGAGTTTAGCTATAATTCCAGAATGGGGGATGGTGTCAAAAGCCTTGGCGAGGTCAAGATAGGCTGTGTGAGCCACCTTACCCTCGTCTACGGCTTTGGTAACTGCCTTAAAGAAGTCAACCAGGTTCAGGAGGCAAGATCTGCCTTTCACAAACCTGAACTGGGTGGGGTCCAGAGTTTGGAGGTTACCAATGTCTTTGTTTATGAATTCCATGATGATACGTTCCATGGCCTTGCAGACAAGGCTTGTCAGGCTAATAGGGCGATAAGTCCCAGGATCAGTGGTGGCTCCCCGTTAGTTGAGTGAGATAATTGTTGCTGTGCAACATTCAGTGGGCACAAAGCCTGATGTGAGGCTATGACTGAACATGGTGCTTAGGTGGGAGCCAGTTCGTTCTGAAGTTCATGAAAAACGCAGTCTGGGATGTTGTCCAGTCCCATGGATGCTATGTTTTTGGCTTTAGAGAGTGCTGCTTTTACCTGTGAAGTTGTGATTACAGGGACTCTGCATTCTTCCTGTATAGATATGGGCCCTTTAGGGGGTGAGAAGGGGGTAAAGTTAGCACTGAGTCTATTTGCCAGGATGTTGGAAATATCAGTTGGTTCTGTAATTTTTGTGCCATTGTGCTGTAACTCAGAGCAAATCTGGGTGTTGCCATTGAGATTCTTGACATAGCTGCAGGCAACTGCCTTTTTTCTAACTCAGTAGGTAAAGTATGGAATAATCTTCCATCTGATCTGTCCTCTTTACATACTCTTCCACTCTTTAAAAAACAACTTTTAATACATCTTAACAAATTCTGGCTTTGCTCTTTGTACCAACCTAGACCTGTGTTGGCATCCTTAACTCTACCATAAACTTAACTTCTTTGGATATGGATTCTTCTTCTCTGCAACTGATATATATTTTTATTTATTAAATGTAAATATTAAAAAAAAAAAAAAAAAAAAAAAAAAAAAATTATTCTTTTCTTACTTGTTATTATTTTGTTTAATTAAAATCTATTGTATTTGTAATTAAATTTATTTTATTTGTAAGTTTTGTTTTGTTTGTTTATGTCTATTTCTATATTGTATTCTGTATATGTATCTTTTCTTTTTTCTCCCGGGCCTCCACTGAAAATGGACATTAATCAGCTGGGACTAGCGGTCAAACAAAAAAAAAAAAAATAAAATAAAAAAATAAAAATATAGAATGCTTTGTGGTTTTCCTTAGAATCAGTGGCAATCTTGTTTTCATAGCTAGCTTTGGAGGATCTTATAAGGGATCTCAGCTTCTTGCTGAGGCTGACCAGGGAGCTCCTCCACTCATGGGATTTTACTCTCTTTTGCAACAATTTCTTCCTTCTGTTGTAAAGTTTGTTTATAGCAGGGAACCACCAGATTGGCTTCCTTTTTTTGAGGATAGCGTCTTGCTTCTGTTTGGGATAGCACGATCCATGCACTCATGTAAGTGCTTATAGAGTGCATTTGTGTAGGATTCATCAGTCATAACTGTATTGCCCATCTGCATGGGTGTCATGAAGTTCACCACTTCTGTCTTAAGAAGCATGAAGTTGGCTTGGTTTCCTTAATGAGGGGTGGGGGCAGGATATGGATATCTAGGGTGATTAGCTTATGGTCGGATCTGACCAACAAGGAGTTGACTTCAGGTGTGGAACACCAGTCACTCATGTTGGTAATGACTAGGTCTAGGATATTGTTGCCCCTGGTGGGGGTGTGGATAAGTTGATCCAGGGCACTGGAGTTTATGAATTCCAGAAAGCGCTGAGTGAAGGAGTTGGTACATGAGTAGTTTTCCCAGTTAATGGTGGGGTACTTGAAATTGCCCAATATTAGGGTGTTTGCTTGAAACCTAATATTTTCCAGTATATCAAAAAAAGAGGAGTGGGAATCCAGGGGCATGGTGGGGGATCTGTAGCAAGCTACAATTTGGATTGCATTTTTGCCAAGAGTTAGTTGCACTTGGATAACCTCAGCTGCATTATGCTGAGCAACTAGCCTGGAGGTGTGGATATCCTTAATGAATATGGACACACCTCCACCTTTGGTGTTCTGGTCCAGGTTAGATGGCCGAAAAGTGTGGTATGAGTTATAGCCTGGTAATTCAGGGGTGCTCTCTGGAGCCTTGAACCAAGTCTCAGTCACTACACAGACATCGATGTTCTCCATTTTAAGGAGTGCCTCGAGTGAGTGCATTTTGAGATTTAGACTTCTAGCATTGAGTAGCATTACCCTCAGTTTTTGCTTGCCTGTTACTGTTATGGTGGTGAATTTGTCATTTGAACCTTGCCTACAAAAGTCACTATAGGGGTGGCAAGAGCCTTTGCCAGTATCCGGAATCGCAGGGGTGACAGGTGCAGGCCATCTCTGGCAAAGCATCATGGTCTGTCGACCATGTCATCCCAGGCAGACAGATACTGGATCCCCTTAGAATGACACCAGAAGCTTAGCCAATTGTTGAAGTCAATCATGTTGTCCTTGTACTGCAGTATCATTCTGGGTGATGGCAGGATACTAGATGCTACTCAGGGCCAGGGTTATACCTGCCTGGGCTACAAGATCGGAGAGTTCTTCCATGTCTCTTTTCATGTAGTCCAGGGAGGTATGTCTCAGGTTGTTCACACCAACATGGACAATCACAGAGTCATATTTGTACTTGTTGTGGAGTGATCTGAACACATGGGTTATGTGGTGGATCCTGTTACCTGACAGGCAGCTGACAGTGACTTTCTCCTTGTTTAGCCTGGTGAGTGGGACATCAGTGTGCCTGACTATAGAGTCACCTATGACTAGTATGTTGAGTACATTGTTTTGCCTTATGGGCTGTGGTTGAGTGGCACACTGAGTCTGTGGGCTATATGTCATTTGGGTTGTGTTGGTAGTGGGAGGTTGCTTTTATTTCTGTTTTGGAGGTCTCTGTTGCTTGAGCAGATTATTACTGAGAGCATCCGTGAATGTTTTTGTGTTTCTATGTGTGGATTTTGGTAGTGTAGGTTTAGTGGGACTATGTGATGAGTGTGGTGTGGTGCAGGTGTTTACCTTCTCCTCTTAACTATCAAGTTCAGTCTTGGTTGGAGAGAGCTTTACCTCCAGTTTGGCTAGGTAAGTGCATCTCTCACAGGTTGTAATATTGGGTGGTAGGAGGAGAGGGTTGTCTGTGTACATGAGGCAATTGCTACATTGCCCCAAGATGCCCAGATTCATCAGATAGACAGGAGAGAACACTGGGAGCTGACCCATGGACATGCCTGAATAAAAAAAAAATTCATCTAGACAAGTGAGGAAAGTAAGTACAAGAGCTGTTTTTCTTTAAGCAAGTAAGGAAAGTAAGTACCAAAATTGTTTTCCTCTAGGTGATGAGGAAGGGTGAGTGCTGTAGTAATTTGTAGTTTATTTAATGTTTACAAGTTCTGAACAAGTGCTGTGCACGGATAAGCAAATTCAAGTGCTCAGACTAAGAATCTGTATCTGGATCTTGTTGTAGATAGGCTACCTAGTACTTACCAATCCCACTGATAAACTAGAAGGCTTCCCTCCAACACAGAAAGGCTTGGGGGCACAGAAGCTTACAAACAGTCCTGGATACAGCAAATCTGTATCTGGACTAAACTAGTTACAGGGAAGGTGGGAAGCAAGCACAAATGCAGGCTTTTAAACCAGAAAGTTGAAAGAGATGGAAAAAACTGCCCAAATGGCCAATAAACTACAATTTCTAAGCCAGAAACCACTCTTGTGATAGATAGACTACCTAGTGCTTACCACTCCCACTGATAAGCTAGAAGGCTTCCCTCCAACACAGAAAGGCTTGGGGCACAGAAGCTTACAAACAGTCCTGGATACAGCAAATCTGTATCTGGATTAGACTACTTACAGGAAAGGCAGAAAATAAGCTTGGAATATATATATATATATATATATATATATATATATATATATATATATATATATATATATTAGTTAAGTGTGTTGGCTTTCTCAAAAAGTTCTCTCTGTATTAGAAAGAATTAGCTAATGACAGTAGCAAAAACACTTTAAATGCAGTACAAGCTAGCACAATTGAGTGTGTAGCAATATTAAGGCAAATACAGTTTAAATAAATGCAGATAAGTTAAAAATGACAAAACAAGTTTATGAAAAATCAAATAAGAGCACTTGAATACTTAAAAGCACACAGAACAGCAAATTAAGGTATTAAGGTAGAAGACAGGTATGTAAGAGCAGCTCAAAAACTATTTAGTAATTCTTGTCCGAAACAAACTTTGATATCTCTATATTTGTACAACATACAGGCACTGTTCTTTTACCATGTTGCAGCTATAACTACTGTTTTCAAAATGAGGTATTAGCACATTCAGATGCTCCCTTGCAAAGTTATTTACCAAAATATGAAAAAAAATCATAATCTCCATAACCTAAGTCCAAAACAAACTTTGATATCTGTACATGTGTGCAACATACAAGCACAGTTCTTTTACCATGTTGCAACTATGAATACTGTCTTCAAAATGAGGTATTACTTAGCACATTCATATGCTCCCTTGCAAAGTTATTTTCCAAAATATGAAAAAAAATCATAATTTCCATAACCTAACTCCTAAACAAATGGATATCTGTACATGTGTATAGCATTCAGACCCAGTTGTTTTACCATGTAGACAGATATCATTGTAGATATACACATTCTTGGTGTAGCCAACATACTGCTGAATGCGTACATGTAAAGAGAAAAAGCAAGGTACTCCACTCCACTAATGAACCCAGGATAGGCATGGAATGTCAGTGGCATGCAAGGCCATCTGATCTGTCCAATACCTGTGCTGGCTACCCACTCAGACAGGTGATACCACTATAGTCTCATTACCTCCTTCAGTGTCAACAGTCTGCCTTACCTATGCCTTTTCTCTTTACATGTGTCCATTCAGCAATAGACCTAAGAGATCAAGTTCTGTATTACTAAGCCCTTCCTGTCATCTAAACTCTACACATGCCTGATAAAAGAAGAATAAAAAAGAAGTATTGCAGGATGGCTACTGACATATTCGATTGTACGTGGTAGCTCCTGAAACAGTTTTTCTTTCTCAGCATCTTCACCAACTCCTTGCCACAGTTATTTGCCAAACTCAGAAAAATATCATATTTTACACAACACAATTCATAACAGAGTTTTACTTACCATACTGATCCTACTTGGTCATGGGTGTTTTCCATTCTTCTCACAAGCTGCATGTTACCAATCCTGCATAGCTCTCCTCACGCCATTGTGGAGGTCAGTCAAGAACAATGCAAAGCCCTCCTCAGTTAGGTGAATGCCATCCCTTCTGTACAGGTGAACATCTTCTGCAGTGATGCTGTCATTGCAGATTGTAGATCCACTGACCCTGTACATCAAGCCATGCATGAACCCATTCTGTAAACATCTGGCCTTGTGCACTGCACGTTGACTGTTTGCTGTTTTCCATATCTGGTGAGAAATTATGTCAGCCCACACAAAATGACAACATGGCCACCATGACTGCAGGTGTTCAAAGATTGCTCTGATTTGAAACCGTAGCCTTCTGAGTGGTTGATTGATCACATCATTCCCTCCAATTTGCAGCACAAGGATTTTGGGCTCAGGGTAGATGGAACACTTCTCTTCCAACAACTGCAGTACTCCGCTCCAATGCATACCTCTTCTTGCAATCCAGTATACCTTCACACTGGATGTGGGGAAGCTCAAGTTGTAGTGGTTTTCAGTTACGGAGGCATGACTGGCAGCCCAGTGAATGTAGGAATGGCC
Organism: Protopterus annectens; assembly: GCF_019279795.1. Lineage (NCBI taxonomy): Eukaryota > Metazoa > Chordata > Ceratodontiformes > Protopteridae > Protopterus > Protopterus annectens. Next base: position 526,226,640 of record NC_056735.1, on the reverse strand, counting down.
ACATACCCACACTCTCACTTGTCGTTCCCCTGCTCGTGAAGCCATGTCAGTGTCAGAAGGTGGACAAACCTACACAGGAAAGAAAATGCAAACAGATTACTACTGATGTTTGACAGATGTATTGGAAGACTACATATATATGTATATCATATGCATTACCTGGTTAGACCATCCAAATCTTCACTCCTATCCACAGGGGCAGTATTCTTTTCGTAAAGTACATAAGTGCTGATGACGCTGCAGAGGCACATAACTGCCACCCATGAAAACACCAAATCACACACAATGACTAACAAGGGGGCACAGAAAGGGCACATGTAAATGGAAAAAGCAGGATAAGGACCGCCACTCCACTAATATGCCAAGGACAGGCATGGGGCTTCAGCTTGTGGGTGTCTGAAGTGTCCCATACCTGTGCTGGCTACCCACTCAGACTGCTGATAGCAGCAATGACTCCCAGATGCATGCATTGCCAGCACTCTGCCTTATCTCTGCCTTTTCCATTTACATGTGTCCTTTCAGCAATGGCCATAAGGTGTGAAAGGGGGGAGCTAATGTAAACCCTCTTGCCCTGACCTACATACATTTACTACACCTGAAGGGAGGAAGGCTGAGTGGAGAGCTACACCAAGACAACATGTGAAAAGACCAAGAATGGCCCAGGCTTTGTTATTTTGCATGTGTCCTTTCCGGAGAGAAACATTGCATCACAGTGGCACCCCTGAGGCCATGCTTACCTAGGGCAGCAGCACTATGGGACTGAGCTGAAAAGTCTCCAAGTTCCCAGCTGTGATCCAGGTGGATCATAACATCCATGGTGGCTGGGTATGGCCCCATGATGCATCCACCAATACAAGAGCATTTGGAACAAAATTCTGAAGAGGGACCTTCCTGGCATTGGTGCATAAGGGCTTGGCCGGTAACTGACAAGGACATCCTTGAAACCATCCATATCCAGGAAAGCAGGCTACTGGGAGTGAGATGAAGAATCTCCAAGTTCCCCACTGCCATCCAGGATGGTCCTAAGATGCATAATGTTTAGGTGTGACACCCAGTGACGCACACAGTACTCAGCACCACACTCCAAGGTCCCCAGTTCCATATGCATGCACATCTTGATTTGTCTTGTGCATCACATAATGTGCCTTTCCTGATGTCAGTAACCCACTAGAAATTTATGGCCATGGTACACACCAAAGCATTCAACACACAGGTTGATCTTGCAAGTCAGGGACCCCCCCCCCCACGATGGCTCAGCATGTTTACCCTTGCTGGTACAGTTTTTGCATCTTGATTTACAGCATTTCTCCGGAAAGTGGGAGCCATGCTCAAATCAGCTCACAGCTTCTGGGACAATAATCTCAGTGCATCTTTTCCTCTTGGTTTAATTGGCAAGTAGATGCAAGTCTGGGTTCTCTTGAAACTGTAACTGTGTTGCTGTAATAGCATGTCCAGAGTGTGACACTTGCTGGTGGCTGCTACTTTTACGGAATATAATGAAAGCATTGACTATGGTCACATCCCATAACCAAGCAGCAGAGGAAGGCATTATTAATAGTAGTACTCTCAATCATCTCAGTGCTATGGATCCGCAGAAACAAATACTTTATTGACTTCCTAAAATTCACAAATCACTTTCGTAGCCTCCTAGTAGACCCATTGTGTCGGGTATAGGCTCTTTGACTGAACCATTGTCAGCATTTCTAACCAAGTATCTAAAACTTTTACTGACTTTGTTCAGAGCTAGGATAAAAGACACCACAAAATTTCTTCAAATAATATCTAATACCCAATTGGTTGGCTAATGTGCACCCTGGATGTGAAAGCATTATATGCAAGTATTCCCCATTGAGCTGGTTTACAAGCCCTACATTACTGGCTGGAACATGCTGCCTTATACCCTCCTGGATTTAACACACTATTGGTATGCATGGCGGAGCATGTCTTGAATAAAAATGTCTTTTACTTCCAGGGCAACTGTTACTGGCAATTGCAGGGTACTGCTATGGGAGCTTCCTTTGCTCCCATATATGCGGACCTTTTTATGGCCTATTTCGAGGAATGCATGATCTATGATCCCCTTCATAACCTTTATCAAGTTGAGATAGACATCTGGCGTAGATGATTGTTGGATGGTGTGGTGGGCAGATGAGGCATATTTGCAGGAATTTCTGGAATATCTTAATCACAATTTGTGGGGTATCGAGTTTACTTTAACATCACACTATGACACCATTAGTTTTTTGGATGTCACAGTTTATAGGAATGAGGATCATACTCTCAGCACTAAGACCTTCAGGAAATATCCTCAGTACAATACACTGCTTGATGCATCTAGTATGCACCCCTGCCACACCATCCGCAATATCCCCAAGTCACAATTCATGCGCATTAAAAAAATCAGTTCCTCTGAACAGGATTTTGAACAAGCCAGACTGGACTTGTATAAAAGGTTTTTGGATAGGGGATATAGGGAATCAGACATCGTTAGAGCAAGTGAATGGAGTATTGCTCAGGATAGAAGCACTTTGTTGGAGTATAAAAAACCTGGGACCACACAAGAAAGTCCAACTCTTAGGTTTGTAACTACATGTGGATGAAACCACAATGTCATCAAGGATGTATTAGATACCCATTGGAATATACTTTTGGCCAATGATGAACTCAGGAAATATTTAGGTCCCAGATGTCAGTTCTCCTATAGATGTGGAAAAACACTGAGTGCTCTCTTTTCGCATTTCAAGCATAAGGGGAGTGGGGGAGCAGTATATCAACAAATGACCATGACTGTGGAAAAACTATTGGATGTGTTCCCATGTGGACATTGTGTGTCATGCCAATTTGTAAGTAAATTAAAACAATTCACCAGTGCCAACACTAGTAGAGTATATGATTTACGGGTTTTTGGAAATTGTGGTAGCAGTTGGATAGTCTATTTTGCAATGGCAAATGTTCAGCTTTTTATGTTGGCCAAACCTCCCGCTCGCTGAGGATCAGGAAGTCGGAACACAGGAGTGATATCCGTAATAAAAGAGAAACCAATGCCCTATACAGACACACTACTAAACATCCAAATGCTGAGTTCAGGTTTATGGTTATTGATAAAATAATAGGAGATAGAAGTAATCAACAGGGTTGGCACACAATTCTTAATCACAAAGAAAAATATTGGATCATCAACCTTGGGGCATTATTTTCCCTAGGACTTAATGACCATCTTTGAAGGAACTTACGTATGTATATGATTATTTTGTTGATTTTTTTGGTATGAGTGTAGCGTTTGTTACATATATATTATATATATATATATATATATATATTTATAAATATATATATATATATATATATATATATATTATATATATATATATATATATATATTTATATAATATATTCATATACTTATGTCTGGACTCATTTTATTCATGTACACATGGATGTATATAAGTGTATGTTGTTTTGAGGCATATGCAGGACACCACAGTTGGTTATTTTTATTTTCTTTCTCTTGTTGTTATATATATCAAAGTATTTTATTGAACACACTTTGTATTGATTGCATGTTCATGTACTTATATATGCATATATAAGTATTCATACATATATAATTTTTGTATATAGGTTGATTATTATTTGTTTAATAATGTTTTCATATGTATTCTTTATACATGCATAGTAATCAATACTGAAATGTGATATATGTATACAGTTTTTGTTGTACTGTATACCTTTTTCAGTTTTTCCTTTGGGCTGAACCATGTTTTCCATTGGTTGGGGGTGGGTATATATATAGCCCAATTAGTAATTTGTTTGTGATTTTGTTTCACTGAAGAAGGCTGGGTAGCCGAAACTGGTCTGAATAAAGGAAACGTTTAGTTCACTCAACTTACAAGTGTCTTTTGTACTTTCTATGCTGGCCTTTGGTGTTTGGACATCCCATAAGAACCAGAACAAGTACAGCCACCATTTGTGGACTTTTCTGGCAGTGGGATACTGTGTCCTGAGCTGATGTGCTCTGTCCACCCCATTCATTTAAGTGTTGTACATGTTTACAACTGGTGGACATGGCATCGATGCCTTAGTTCCATCACACTTTCTCCTGTGTGTGCTGGAGAATGCCAAGGTTGGGTTACAGTTAATTGACAGGAGGAATTCTGGGTTGCTATCCTTCCATTCAGTAGCTAGCAGTGGTCCACTCTGCCGTTGCTTGAAGTAGCCATGAGTTGCCTTTCCAATGGCCTGTCTGTTGAATGTTAGAGGCCACCCTGACCTATTTGTGCACATGGTTCCACAACAGTACAGACCATCTTGCAGCAATTGCTGTGCCCGCGGAACAGAGGTAAAGAAGTTATCAAAGTAAATGTGATGCTTCTTGGCAATTATTAATATTGTCTTCAAAATTAGGTATTACTCAGCACATTGACATGCTCCTTTGCAAAGTTATTTATGGAAATATGAAAAAAAATTATAATTTCCATAACCCAAGTCCTAAACAAGCTGTGATATCCGTACATATGTACAACAAACAGACAGTTCTTTTATCATACTGTAAGGACTAACACCGTCTTCAAATAAGGTATCACTTGGCACAATTACATGCTCCCTAACAAAGATATTTACCAAAATATTAAAAAAAGGCATCATTTCCATAAACTATGTCCGAAACAAAAAACGATATCTGTATATTTTTCCAGCATACAGGCACAGTTCTTTTTCCATCCTGTAACTAGTAATACTGCCTTCAAAATGAGGTATTACTTACCATGATGACATGTTACCTGATATAGTTATTTAGCAAAATATGAAAAAATATCATAATTCTCATAATCATGGTCCCAAACAAACCATCTGGACATGTGTACGGTATACAGATATAGTTCTTTTTATATTTTGCAAGTACTAATACTGTCTTCAAAATGAGCTACTACTTAGCATGCTGAAATGTTCCCTGACAAAGTTATTCACCAAATATGAAACAATATCATAATTCTCATAGCTGAAGTCCTAAAGAAAATGTGATATCTGTACGTCCTATCTATACATATCTGTGACCTATAACCTGTACAATTCAATTGAAAAACAATTGCGCTTAAGGGGTACTGTCAATATTGTAATTTTTAGGGACTTCCTCTTTGCCCAGGGGGATAATAATGCACTTTTTTGTATTTAGCTTTAGTCCATTGCTTTGGCACCAGTCATTTGTGTGTGTTAGCCCCTTTTGTAATATGTTAATATCATTTGGGGACTCAATGATTGTGCCCAGTTTGCAGTCATCAGCAAACCTGGTAAGGCAAAGGCCATCTACTTTCATACTACTACTGTAAATGAAAAATATCCTGTATATTCCCATATGTGTTAACAGACATGCAAACAAACAAACAAAATAATCAGTCAATAAATGTATACACAAAATAGTTCATTAGATATGTTTAAATTGTTCATACCTTCAGAATTCAGTGCATTATATTTAAAAATCAGGCATGCTTATCATTTTAAAAGGACATTTGTTACACATAGCAATAACTCAGAATATGTGACCTTATAAAAAAACAAAAACAAGTTTTATTACTGGGGATTACTCCATGTATTTGATGAAAATATAATGCTACTAGATTGGTCCTGGTATTATTTCAAATGTCTTTCAGGTGTGTGAGGACTCTGATTTCTTATTTATGTAGTAGTTTGTCATATGTATTTTGTTACATATTAATAGCGTCATTGGCCTGTACTAGGATAATGACCACAAAGGCCTTTTAACCCCAGCCATGCATCTCAAATCTTTGTCTTTGACAAGTTCTGATACCATTGGTAAGTGTAAGCTGGGGCTTGGGAATTGTAAGGTCTGAGAGATGAACCATTTACTGGCTGCCTTTGTTCATTATAAACATATGTATGTGCCAAACCAGGGATGAGGCAATATTTAAGTATTTACAATGGAAAAATCTGGTACCGTTTGTTTTGCAGATATGCAGAAGGTTCATCAAAGTGGAGTCTGACACTTCCTTGTATGCCAGGCATTGATCTCCCCTCAACAGCCTATAGAAAACAGAATACAGAGATGGGGTTTTGAGATGGTTTGCATGGGGCATGTTATTTACTCCCTGTATTCTTTTAGTGGGGAACCTCTGTGGAAATTCCAATTGTTGGATGTGCCTGGTTAGATACCATACCTCTCAACTGCCCAGATTTTCACAGAATGTTCAGATTTTTGGCTCATATTTTTGGTCCATACTGAGCACTGATAGGTATGGATCATGTTTGGGGGGGGGGGGGCACATGAGCATATGATAACCTTGGAAAGAGTGCCAATGAAGGTGACATAACCACAGCAAGTATTACAATAAATGTAGGTAATTTTTAGGTTCATATGTTTTTTATATATATATATATATATATATATATATATATATATATATATATATATATATATATATATATAAGGATTCATCCCATAGGACACTACAGTCCAGAAACATTGATCACACACTATACAAAACTCTACAATTTACATCGTCAGGTAGACTAAAGGTCATAGGAAAGGCACCCCAGGGAACATTAGGTCTAAACAGACAGGCTAAGCACAATGTCCACATATAAGCAGAGAGGAGATCAAAAGTAGGAATTGTTTATATGACGTACAACTATGCCCACAATGCTGGCCATGAAAACTGATATTCTAACACAGCATCCGACAAGAGGATTCTCAAGCATATAATAAAACAGAGCAACCAATGTGAAACACAGGTGAACTATGGAACTTCATGCACAAGAAAGGTCCTCTATATGCCATTCACACTACATGACCATAAGGCATAAGAGGCCACACAGCAATGCAACAATATGAAAATATGAAAGCAAAAAATATCCCACAATGCAGATACACATTCTGTAAGCATGACCATTTGAAAAGCAATGTCACTTCAGACTACAAATATAAAACATATGCACAGTGACATATAGAGACCTCAGCTGCCCTAGATGCATTTATTCACATACTCACTGCCTAAGCAGTTGTTTTGCCACTGCCTTTCCTGAACTATTCATAGCTATCCATGAGTACTGCAGGCATATCTATTTTACTGTTTTTGGACTGATTCCTGTTAAGATGCTTTAGGAAGGATAGTGAAGGAGGTGGTAATGAAAACCCCACAGCCAATGTGTGTAGATGGTGATGCTTCTGAATGCTGAATAACATTCCAGGTCTTGTGCATTTTCTTTTTTAACCTGCAGTACCTAAGAATGAAGCTCTATCCTGCCAAGGCTTCTAGACAGTCCTGAAACTTGCACTGGGTAATATGATTGTCCTTCCATTTGTAAATGCCCCTCTCCCCAAGGAAAAGGGTCCATGACAACACCACTGCCTCAGAATATTGACTGAAATCATCTTTTGCTGTAGTTACAGGTCGGCAAAACCAAGATGATTGCACTCTGAATCTACCTGAAAGAGACCGGCAGAACATGCACCTTATACACAGTTACAAGGATATGGATTTACTCCTCATCAAGTTGCTACGAAGACTCATTGCTCTCTCATATACACACGCAGGCACTTCTACATTCATACACACACTCTTCGTTCACTCCTTTACCGTTCGCTGTCTCATACACACATGCAGGCACTTCTACATTCATACACACACTCTTCATTCACTCCTTTGCCATTATCTCTCTCATACACACACACACACACACACACACACACACACACACACACACACACACACACACACACACACACACACACACACACACACACACAGGCACTTCTACATTCATACACACACTCTTCATTCACTTCTTTACCATTCACTCTCTCATACACCAAAGCAGGCACTTCTTCATTCATACACACACTCTTCTTTCACTCCTTTATCATTTGCTGTTTCATGCACACACAAGCAGGCACTTCTACATTCATATACACACACTCTTCATTCACTCCTTTACTGTTTGCTCTCTCATACACACATGCAGGCACTTCTATATTCATACACACACTTTTCATTCACTCCTTTACCATTCACTCTTGCATACACGCAAGCAGGCCCTTCTACATTCATACACACACTCTTCATTCACTCCTTTACCATTCACTCTCTCATACACACATGCAGGTACTTCTACATTCATACACACACTCTTCATTCACTCCTTTTCCGTTCGCTCTCTCAGACACACACACACACACACACACACACACACACACACACACACACACACACACACACACGCAATTCTACATTCATACACACAGTCTTCATTCACTCCTTTACTGTTCGCTCTCTCAGACACCCAAGCAGGCACTTCTACATTCATACACACACTCTTCAATCACTCCTTTACAATTCGCTGTCTCATACACACACGCAGGCATTTCTACATTCATACACACACTCTTCAATCACTCCTTTACCATTCGCTGTCTCATACACACAGGCAGGCACTTCTACATTCATACACACACTCTTCATTCACTCCTTTACCGTTCGCTCTCTCATACACACACGCAGACACTTCTACATTCATACACACACTCTTCTTTCACTCCTTTACCGTTCGCTCTCTCAGACACACACACACACACACACACACACACACACACACACACACACACACACTGTCTCATACCCCCTAGCAGGAACTTCTTCATTCATACACACACTCTTCATTCACTCCTTTACTGTTCGCTGTATCATACACACATGCAGGCACTTCTACATTCATACACACACTCTTCATTCACTCCTTTACCGATTGCTCTCTCATACACACATGCAGGCACTTCTACATTCATACACACACTCTTCATTCAGTCCTTTATCATTTGCTCTTTCATACACACACAAGCAGGCACTTCTACATTCATATACACACACTCTTCATTCACTCCTTTACTGTTCGCTCTCTTATACACAGATGCAGGCATGTCTACATTCATACACACACTCTTCATTCACTCCTTTACCATTCACTCTCTCATACACACACGCAGACACTTCTACATTCATACACACACTCTTCATTCACTCCTTTACCGTTCACTCTGTCATATACCCAAGCAGGCACTTCTACATTCATACGCACACTCTTCATTCACTCCTTTACCGTTCCCTCTCTCATACACACATGCAGGCACTTCTACATTCATACACACACTCTTCATTCACTCCTTTACCGTTCGCTCTCTCATACACACACGCAGACACTTCTACATTCATACACACACTCTTCTTTCACTCCTTTACCGTTCGCTCTCTCAGACACACACACACACACACACACACACACACACACACACACACACACACACACACACACACACACACACACACACACACACAGGCAATTCTACATTCATACACACACTCTTCATTCACTCCTTTACTGTTCGCTCTCTCAGACACCCAAGCAGGCACTTCTACATTCATACACACACTCTTCATTCACTCCTTTACCGTTCGCTCTCTCTCTCATACACACATGCAGACACTTCTACATTCATACACACACTCTTCATTCACTCCTTTACCATTCACTCTCTCATTCACCCAAGCAGGCACTTCTTTATTTATACACACACTCTTCATTCATTCCTTTACCGATCACACTCTCATACACCCAAACAGGCACTTCCACATTCATACACACCCTCTGCATTCACTCCTTTACTGTTCACTCTCTCATACACACAAGCAGACACTTCTACATTCATACACACTCTTCATTCAGTCCTTTACCATTCGGCTCTCTCATACACATGCAGGCACTTCTACATTCATACACACACTCTTCATTCATTCCTTTCCATCTCTCTCATACACGCAAGCAGGCCCTTCTACATTCATACACAAACTCTTCATTAACTCCTTTACCGTTCACTCTGTCATATACCCAAGCAGGCACTTCTACATTCATACACACACTCTTCATTCACTCCTTTACCGTTCACTCTCTCATAACCCAAGCAGACACTTCTACATTCATACACACACTCTTTGTTCACTCCTTTACCGTTCGCTCTCTCATACACATGCAGGCACTTCTACATTCATACACACACACTCTTCATTCATTCCTTTTCCATTCGGTCTCTCATACACACACGCAGGCACTTCTACATTCATACACACACTCTTCATTCACGCCTTTACCTTTCACAATGTCATATACCCAAGCAGGCACTTCTACATTCATACACACACTCTTCATTCACTCCTTTACCATTCACTCTCTCTTAACCCAAGCAGACACTTCTACATTCATACACACACTCTTTGTTCACTCCTTTACCGTTCACTTTCTCATTACACATGCAGACATGTCTACATTCATACACACACTCTTCATTCATTCCTTTTCCGTTCGCTCTCTCATACACACATGCAGGCACTTCTACATTCATACACACACTCTTCATTCACTCCTTTGCCATTTGCTCTCTTATACACACATGTAGGCACTTCTACATTCATGCACACACTCTTTATTTGCTCCTTTACCGTTTGATCTCTCATACACACACGCAGGCACGTCTACATTCATACACACACTCTTCATTCACTCCTTTCACTCTCTCATACACCCAAGCAGGCACTTCTACATTCATACACACACTCTTCATTCACTTCTTTACCGTTCGCTCTCTCATACACACACGCAGACACTTCTACATTCATACACACACTCTTCATTCACTCCTTTACAGTTCGCTCTCTCATACACACACTCAGGCACTTCTACATTCATACACACACTCTTCTTTCACTCCTTTACTGTTCGCTCTCTCAGGCACCCAAGCAAGCTTCTACATTCATACACACACTCTTCATTCACTCCTTTACCGTTCGCTCTCACTCATACACACAGACACTTCTACATTCATACACACACTCTTCATTCACTCCTTTACCATTCACTCTCTCATACACAAGCAGGCACTTCTTCATTCATACACACACTCTTCATTCACTCCTTTACTTCGCTCTCTCATACACACATGCAGGCACTTCTACATTCATACACACACTTTTCATTCACTTCTTTACCATTCACTCTCTCATACATGCAAGCAGGCCCTTCTACATTCATACACACACTCTTCATTCACTCCTTTGCCATTTGCTCTCTTATACACAGATGCAGGAAATTCTACATTCACGCACACACTCTTTATTCGCTCCTTTACCGTTTGATCTCTCATACACACATGCAGACACTTCTAAATTCATACACACACTCTTCATTCACTCCTTTACCGTTCGCTCTCTCATACACACATGCAGGCACTTCTACATTCATACACACACTCTTCATTCACTCCTTTGCCATTTGCTCTCTCATACACACACACAGGCATTTCTACATTCATACACACACTCTTCATTCACTCCTTTACCATTCGCTCTCTCATACACACATGCAGGCACTTCTACATTCATACACACACTCTTCATTCACTCCTTTGCCATTTGCTCTCTTATACACACATGCAGGCAATTCTACATTCATGCACACACTCTTTATTCGCTCCTTTACCATTTGATCTCTAATACACACACACAGGCACTTCTAAATTCATACACACACTCTTCATTCACTCCTTTACCCTTCGCTCTCTCATACACACATGCAGGCACTTCTACATTCATACACACACTCTTCATTCACGCCTTTGCCATTTTCACTCTCATACACCCAAGCAGGCACTTCTACATTCATACACACACTCTTCTTTCACTCCTTTACCATTCGCTTTCTCATACACACACACGCAGGCACTTCTACATTCATACACACTCTTCATTCATTCCTTTACCATTCCTCTCATACACACAGGCACTTCTACATTCATACACACAATCTTCATTCACTCCTTTACCATTGGCTCTCTCATACACACACAGCAGGCACTTCTACATTCATACACACTCTTCATTAACTCCTTTCGTTCACTCTCTCATACACACATGCAGGCACTTCTACATTCATACACACACTCTTCATTCATTCCTTTACTGTCGCTCTCTCATACACCCAAGCAGGCACTTCTACATTCATACACACACTCTTCATTCTGTCCTGTACCATTCGCTCTCTCATACTCACATGTAGGCACTTCTACATTCATACACACCCACTCTTGATTCACCTTCACCATTCACTCTCATTCACCCAAGCAGGCACTTCTTTATTCATATACTCACTCTGCATTCATTCCTTCATCCATCACTCTCTCATATACCCAAGCAAACACTTCTACATTCATACACACACTCTGCATTCATTTCTTCACTGTTCACTGTCTCATACACAAGCAGGCACTTCTACATTCATACACACACTCTTCATTCATTCCTTTACCGTTCACTCTCTCATACATGCAAGCAGGCACTTCTACATTCATACACACACTCGTCATTCACTCCTTTACCGTTCACTCTGTCATATACCCAAGCAGGCACTTCTACATTCATACACACACTCTTCATTCACTCCTTCACCATTCACTCTCTCATAACCCAAGCAGACACTTCTACATTCATACACACACTCTTTGTTCATTCCTTTACTGTTCACTCTCTCATACACATGCAGGCACTTCTACATTCATACACACACTTCATTCATTCCTTTTCCATTCGCTCTCTCATACACACCAAGCAGGCACTTCTACATTCATACACACACTCTTCATTCACTCCTTCACCTTTCACAATGTCATATACCCAAGCAGGCACTTCTACATTCATACACACTCTTCATTCACTCCTTTACCATTCACTCTTTCTTACCCAAGCAGACACTTCTACAGTCATACACACATCCTGCATTCATTCCTTACTTCACTCTCTCATACACAAGCAGGCACTTCTACATTCATACACACACTCTTCATTCATTCCTTTTCCGACGCTCTCTCATACACACATGCAGGCACTTCTACATTCATACACACACTCTTCATTCATTCCTTTGCCATTTGCTCTCTCATACACATGCAGGCACTTCTACATTCATACACACACTTTATTTGCTCCTTTCACTTTGATCTCTCATACACACATGCACTTCTAAATTCATACACACTCTTAATTCATTCCTTTACCTTTGCTCTGTCGTACACCCAAGCAGGCACTTCTACATTCACACACACACATTGCTGACATTCCTTCACTGGTTGCTCTCTCATACACCCAAGCAGGCACGTCTACATTCATACACACTCTTTATTCATTTCTTCACTGATTGCTCTCTCATACACCAGCAGGCACTTCTACATTCATACACACTCTTCATTCACTCCTTTACAGTTCGCTCTCTCATACACAGCAGGCACTTCTACATTCATACACACACTCTTCATTCATTCCTTTACTGTTCGCTCTCTCAGGCACCCAAGCAAGCTTCTACATTCATACACACACTCTTCATTCATTCCTTTCACGCTCTCTCTCATACACACAGCAGGCACTTCTCCATTCCTACACACACTGCATTCATTCCTTCACCATTCGCTCTCTCATTCACCCAAGCAGGCACTTCTTTATTTATACACACACTCTTCATTCATTCCTTTACCGATCGCACTCTCATACACCCAAACAGGCACTTCCACATTCATACACACCCTCTGCATTCATTTCTACACCGATCACTGTCCCATACACACACGCAGGCACTTGTACATGCATACACACAATCTGCATTCATTCCTTGCCATTGCTCTCTCATACACACATGCAGGAAATTCTACATTCATACACACTCTTTATTTCCTTACCTTTGATCTCTCATACACAAGCAGACACTTCTAAATTCATACACACACTCTTCATTCACTCCTTTACCGTTCGCTCTCTCATACACACATGCAGGCACTTCTACATTCATACACACACTCTTCATTCACTCCTTTGCCATTTGCTCTCTCATACACACACACAGGCACTTCTACATTCATACACACACTCTTCATTCACTCCTTTACCATTCGCTCTCTCATACACACATGCAGGCACTTCTACATTCATACACACAGTCTTCATTCACTCCTTTGCCATTTGCTCTCTTATACACACATGCAGGCAATTCTACATTCATGCACACACTCTTTATTCGCTCCTTTACCGTTTGATCTCTAATACACACAGGCACTTCTAAATTCATACACACACTCTTCATTCACTCCTTTCCTTCTCTCTCATACACACATGCAGGCACTTCTACATTCATACACACTCTTCATTCACGCCTTTGCCATTTGCGCTCTCATACACCCAAGCAGGCATTTCTACATTCATACACACACTCTTCTTTCACTCCTTTACCGCTCTCTCATACACACACAAGCAGGCACTTCTACATTCATACACTCACTCTTCATTCACTTCTTTACCATTCACTCTCTCATACACACAGGCACTTCTCCATTCATACACACACTCTTCATTCATTCCTTTCATTGGCTCTCTCATACACACACACACAGGCACTTCTACATTCATACACACACTCTTCATTCACTCCTTCACCATTCACTCTCTCACACAAGCAGGCACTTTTACATTCATTGATACACTCTACATTCATTCTTTTACTGATCGCTCTCTCCCACACCCAAGCAGGCACTTCTACAGTCATACACACATTCTGCATTCATTCCTTCATCGATCGCTCTGTCGTACACACAAGCAGGCACTTCTACATTCATACACACACTCTTCATTCATTCCTTTACCATTCACTCTCATACACCCAAGCAGGCACTTCTTCCTTCATACACACACTCTTCTTTCACTCCTTTATCATTCGCTGTTTCATACACACACAAGCAGGCACTTCTACATTCATATACACACACTCTTCATTCACTCCTTTACTGTTCACTCTCTCATACACACATGCAGACACTTCTACATTCATACACACTCTTCATTCACTCCTTTGCCATTTGCTCTCTTATACACACATGCAGGCACTTCTATATTCATACACACACTTTTCATTCACTCCTTTACCATTCACTCTCTCATACACACAAGCAGGCCCTTCTACATTCATACACACACTCTTCATTCACTCCTTTACCATTCACTCTGTCATATACCCAAGCAGGCACTTCTACATTCATACACACACTCTTCATTCACTCCTTTACCATTCACTCTCTCATAACCCAAGCAGACACTTCTACATTCATACACACTCTTTGTTCATTCCTTCACCGTTCGCTCTCTCATACACATGCAGGCACTTCTACATTCATACACACACTCTTCATTCATTCCTTTCCATTCGCTCTCTCATACACATGCAGGCACTTCTACATTCATACACACACTCTTCATTCATTCCTTTACCTTCACAATGTCTCATACCCAAGCAGGCACTTCTACATTCATACACACACTCTTCATTCACTCCTTCCATTCACTCTCTTAACCCAAGCAGACACTTCTACATTCATACACACACTCTTTGTTCACTCCTTTACATTCACACACTCTTCATTCATTCCTTTTCCATTCGCTCTCTCATACACATGCAGGCACTTCTACATTCATACACACACTCTTCATTCATTCCTTTGCCATTTGCTCTCATACACACAAGCAGGCACTTCTACATTCATGCACACACTCTTTATTTGCTCCTTTACCATTTGATCTCTCATACACACAGACACTTCTAAATTCATACACACACTCTTCATTCACCTTTGCCATTTGCTCTCTCATACACACATGCAGGAAATTCTACATTCATACACACACTCTTTATTCATTCCTTTACCGTTTGATCTCTCATACACATGCAGACACTTCTAAATTCATACACACACTCTTAATTCACTCCTTACCTTTCGCTCTCTCATACACACAGGCACTTCTACATTCATACACACACTCTTCATTCACTCCTTCGTTTGTGCTCTCATACACCCAAGCAGGCACTTCTACATTCATACACACCCTTCATTCACTCTCTCATACACACACGCACTTCTACATTCATACACACACTCTTCATTCACTCCTTTACAGTTCTCTCTCATACACACTCAGGCACTTCTACATTCATACACACTCTTCTTTCACTCCTTTACTGTTCACTCTCTCAGGCACCCAAGCAAGCACTTCTACATTCATACACACTCTTCATTCACTCCTTTACCGCCTTGCTCTCTCATACACACATGCAGACACTTCTACATTCATACACACACTCTTCATTCACTCCTTCCATTCACTCTCTCATACACAAGCAGGCACTTCTTCATTCATACACACACTCTTCATTCACTCCTTTACTGTTGCTCTCATACACACATGCAGGCACTTCTACATTCATACACACACTGCTTTCATTCCTTTACCATTCACTCTCTATACACCCAAGCAGGCACTTCTACATTCATACACACTCTTCATTCATTCCTTCACCATTTGCTCTCTTATACACACATGCAGGAAATTCTACATTCATACACACTCTATCCTTTACCGTTTGATCTCTCATACACACATGCACTTCTAAATTCATACACACTCTTAATTCATTCCTTTACCTTTCATACACACACCCAAGCAGGCACTTCTACATTCATACACACTCTTCATTCATTCCTTTTCGTTTGCTCTCTCATACACCCAAGCAGGCACTTCTACATTCATACACACACTCTTCATTCACTCCTTTACCTTCGCTCTCTCATACACAAGCAGGCACTTCTACATTCATACACACACTCTTCATTCATTCCTTTACCATTCACTCTCTCATACACAAGCAGGCACTTCTACATTCATACACACACTTCATTCACTCCTTTACCATTGCTCTCTCATACACACGCAGGCACTTCTACATTCATACACACACTCTTCATTCACTCCTTTACCGTTCACTCTCATACACACATGCAGGCACTTCTACATTCATACACACTCTTCATTCACTCCTTTACTGTTCGCTCTCTCAGACACCAAGCAGGCACTTCTACATTCATACACACACTCTTCATTCCTTTACCGTCTCTCTCTCTCATACACACATGCAGACACTTCTACATTCATACACACACTCTTCATTCACTCCTTTACCATTCACTCTCTCATACACCGAAGCAGGCACTTCTTCCTTCATACACACACTCTTCTTTCACTCCTTTATCATTCTCTCATACACAAGCAGGCACTTCTACATTCATACACACTCTTCATTCACTCCTTTACTGTTCACTCTCTCATACACACATGCAGACACTTCTACATTCATACACACACTCTTCATTCACTCCTTTGCCATTTGCTCTCTTATACACACATGCAGGCACTTCTATATTCATACACACACTTTTCATTCACTCCTTTCACTTCACTCTCATACACAAGCAGGACCTTCTACATTCCTACACACACTCTTCATTCACTCCTTTACCATTCACTCTGTCATATACCCAAGCAGGCACTTCTACATTCATACACACACTCTTCATTCACTCCTTTACCATTCACTCTCATACAAGCAGACACTTCTACATTCATACACACACTCTTTGTTCACTCCTTTACCGTTCTCTCTCATACACATGCAGGCACTTCTACATTCATACACACACTCTTCATTCCTTTTCCATTCGCTCTCTCATACACACACGCAGGCACTTCTACATTCATACACACACTCTTCATTCACTCCTTTACCATTCACTCTTTCTTAACCCAAGCAGACACTTCTACATTCATACACACACTCTTTGTTCACTCCTCGTTCCTCTCTCATACATGCAGACACGTCTACATTCATACACACTCTTCATTCATTCCTTTCCGTTCGCTCTCTCATACACACATGCAGGCACTTCTACATTCATACACACACTCTTCATTCACTCCTTTGCCATTTGCTCTCTTATACACACATGCAGGCACTTCTACATTCATGCACACACTCTTTATTTGCTCCTTTACCGTTTGATCTCTCATACACACATGCAGACACTTCTAAATTCATACACACACTCTTAATTCACTCCTTTACCTTTCGCTCTCTCATACACACACGCAGGCACGTCTACATTCATGCACACACTCTTCATTCACTCCTTTACCGTTTGCGCTCTCATACACCCAAGCAGGCACTTCTACATTCATACACACACTCTTCATTCACTCCTTTACCGTTCGCTCTCTCATACACACACGCAGACACTTCTACATTCATACACACACTCTTCTTTCACTCCTTTACTGTTCGCTCTCTCAGGCACCCAAGCAAGCTTCTACATTCATACACACACTCTTCATTCACTCCTTTCACATCTCACTCATACACACATGCAGACACTTCTACATTCATACACACACTCTTCATTCACTCCTTTACCATTCACTCTCTCATACACACAAGCAGGCACTTCTTCATTCATACGCACACTCTTCATTCACTCCTTTGCCATTTGCTCTCTCATACACACACAGGCACTTCTACATTCATACACACACTCTTCATTCACTCCTTTACCATTCGCTCTCTCATACACACACAGGCACTTCTACATTCATACACACACTCTTCATTCACTCCTGCCATTTGCTCTCTTACACACATGCAGGCAATTCTACATTCATACACACTCTTTATTCGCTCCTTTACCTTTTGATCTCTAATACACACACACAGGCACTTCTAAATTCATACACACACTCTTCATTCACTCCTTTACCCTTCGCTCTCTCATACACACATGCAGGCACTTCTACATTCATACACACACTCTTCATTCACGCCTTTGCCATTGCCTCTCATACACCAAGCAGGCACTTCTACATTCATACACACACTCTTCTTTCACTCCTTTACTGTTCGCTCTCATACACACACGCAGGCACTTCTACATTCATACACTCACTCTTCATTCACTTCTTTACCATTCACTCTCTCATACACACACGCAGACACTTCTCCATTCATACACACAATCTTCATTCACTCCTTTACCATTGGCTCTCTCATACACACACACACACGCAGGCACTTCTACATTCATACACACTCTTCATTCACCGTTCACTCTCTCATACACACATGCAGGCACTTCTACATTCATACACACACTCTTCATTCACTCCTTTACTGATCGCTCTCTCAGACACCCAATCAGGCACTTCTACATTCATACACACACTCTTCTTTCACTCCTTTACCATTCGCTCTCTCTCTCATACACACATGCAGACACTTCTACATTCATACACACACTCTTCATTCACTCCTTTACCATTCACTCTCTCATACACCCAAGCAGGCACTTCTTCCTTCATACACACACTCTTCTTTCACTCCTTTATCATTCGCTGTTTCATACACACACAAGCAGGCACTTCTACATTCATATACACACACTCTTCATTCACTCCTTTACTGTTCACTCTCTCATACACACATGCAGACACTTCTACATTCATACACACACTCTTCATTCAGTCCTTTACCATTCGCTCTCTCATACACACATGCAGGCACTTCTATATTCATACACACACTTTTCATTCACTCCTTTACCATTCACTCTCTCATACACGCAAGCAGGCCCTTCTACATTCATACACACACTCTTCATTCACTCCTTTACCGTTCACTCTGTCATATACCCAAGCAGGCACTTCTACATTCATACACACACTCTTCATTCACTCCTTTACCATTCACTCTCTCATAACCCAAGCAGACACTTCTACATTCATACACACACTCTTTGTTCACTCCTTTACCGTTCGCTCTCTCATACACATGCAGGCACTTCTACATTCATACACACACTCTTCATTCATTCCTTTTCCATTCGCTCTCTCATACACACATGCAGGCACTTCTACATTCATACACACACTCTTCATTCACTCCTTTACCTTTCACAATGTCATATACCCAAGCAGGCACTTCTACATTCATACACACACTCTTCATTCACTCCTTTACCATTCACTCTCTCTTAACCCAAGCAGACACTTCTACATTCATACACACACTCTTTGTTCACTCCTTTACCGTTCACTCTCATAGACATGCATGAACTCTACATTCATACACACACTCTTCATTCATTCCTTTTCCGTTCGCTCTCTCATACACACATGCAGGCACTTCTACATTCATACACACACTCTTCATTCACTCCTTTGCCATTTGCTCTCATACACACATGCAGGCACTTCTACATTCATACACACTCATTCACTCCTTTACCATTTGATCTCTCATACACACATGCAGGCACTTCTAAATTCATACACACACTCTTCATTCACTCCTTTACCTTCACTCTCATACACCCAAGCAGGCTTCTACATTCATACACACACTCTTCATTCACTCCTTTCGTTCGCTCTCTCTCACACCACAGGCACTTCTACATTCATACACACACTCTTCATTCACTCCTTTACCTTCACTCTCTCATACACAAGCAGGCACTTCTACATTCATACACACACTCTTCATTCACTCCTTTACTGTTCGCTCTCTCATACACACATGCAGGCACTTCTACATTCATACACACACTCTTCATTCACTCCTTTACCATTCACTCTCTCATACACGCAAGCAGGCACTTCTACATTCATACACACTCTTCATTCACTCCTTTATTTGCTCTCTCATACACATGCAGGCACTTCTACATTCATACACACACTCTTCATTCACTCCTTTACCATTCACTCTCATACACACAAGCAGGCACTTCTACATTCATACACACACTCTTCATTCACTCCTTTACCTTTCGCTCTCTCATACACATGCAGGCACTTCTACATTCATACACACTCTTCATTCTCCTTTACCATTCACTCTCTCATACACCAAGCAGGCACTTCTACATTCATACACACACTCTTCATTCACTCCTTTACGTTCGCTCTCTCATACACACACGCGGACACTTCTACATTCATACACACACTCTTCATTCACTCCTTTACCGTTTGCTTTCTCATACACACACACGCAGGCACTTCTACATTCATACACTCACTCTTCATTCACTTCTTTACCATTCACTCTCTCATACACACACGCAGACACTTCTACATTCATACACACAATCTTCATTCACTCCTTTACCATTGGCTCTCTCATACACACACACACACGCAGGCACTTCTACATTCATACGCACACTCTTCATTCACTCCTTTACCGTTCACTCTCTCATACACACATGCAGGCACTTCTACATTCATACACACACTCTTCATTCACTCCTTTACTGTTCGCTCTCTCAGACACCCAACCAGGCACTTCTACATTCATACACACACTCTTCTTTCACTCCTTTACCGTTCGCTCTCTCTCTCATACACACATGCAGACACTTCTACAGTCATACACACACTCTTCATTCACTCCTTTACCATTCACTCTCTCATACACCCAAGCAGGCACTTCTTCCTTCATACACACACTCTTCTTTCACTCCTTTATCATTCGCTGTTTCATACACACACAAGCAGGCACTTCTACATTCATATACACACACTCTTCATTCACTCCTTTACTGTTCACTCTCTCATACACACATGCAGACACTTCTACATTCATACACACACTCTTCATTCAGTCCTTTACCATTCGCTCTCTCATACACACATGCAGGCACTTCTATATTCATACACACACTTTTCATTCACTCCTTTACCATTCACTCTCTCATACACGCAAGCAGGCCCTCCTACATTCATACACACACTCTTCATTCACTCCTTTACCGTTCACTCTGTCATATACCCAAGCAGGCACTTCTACATTCATACACACACTCTTCATTCACTCCTTTACCATTCACTCTCTCATAACCCAAGCAGACACTTCTACATTCATACACACACTCTTTGTTCACTCCTTTACCGTTCGCTCTCTCATACACATGCAGGCACTTCTACATTCATACACACACTCTTCATTCATTCCTTTTCCATTCGCTCTCTCATACACACACGCAGGCACTTCTACATTCATACACACACTCTTCATTCACTCCTTTACCTTTCACAATGTCATATACCCAAGCAGGCACTTCTACATTCATACACACACTCTTCATTCACTCCTTTACCATTCACTCTCTCTTAACCCAAGCAGACACTTCTACATTCATACACACACTCTTTGTTCACTCCTTTACCGTTCACTCTCTCATACACATGCAGACACGTCTACATTCATACACACACTCTTCATTCATTCCTTTTCCATTCGCTCTCTCATACACACATGCAGGCACTTCTACATTCATACACACACTCTTCATTCACTCCTTTGCCATTTGCTCTCGTATACACACATGCAGGCACTTCTACATTCATGCACACACTCTTTATTTGCTCCTTTACCATTTGATCTCTCATACACACATGCAGACACTTCTAAATTCATACACACACTCTTAATTCACTCCTTTACCTTTCGCTCTCTCATACACACACGCAGGCACGTCTACATTCATACACACACTCTTCATTCACTCCTTTACCGTTTGCGCTCTCATACACCCAAGCAGGCACTTCTACATTCATACACACACCCTTCATTCACTTCTTTACCGTTCGCTCTCTCATACACACACGCGGACACTTCTACATTCATACACACACTCTTCATTCACTCCTTTACAGTTCGCTCTCTCATACACACACTCAGGCACTTCTACATTCATACACACACTCTTCTTTCACTCCTTTACTGTTCACTCTCTCAGGCACCCAAGCAAGCTTCTACATTCATACACACACTCTTCATTCACTCCTTTACCGTTCGCTCTCTCACTCATACACACATGCAGACACTTCTACATTCATACACACACTCTTCATTCACTCCTTTACCATTCACTCTCTCATACACACAAGCAGGCACTTCTTCATTCATACACACACTCTTCATTCACTCCTTTACTGTTCGCTCTCTCATACACACATGCAGGCACTTCTACATTCATACACACACTTTTCATTCACTTCTTTACCATTCACTCTCTCATACACGCAAGCAGGCCCTTCTACATTCATACACACACTCTTCATTCACTCCTTTGCCATTTGCTCTCTTATACACACATGCAGGAAATTCTACATTCACGCACACACTCTTTATTCGCTCCTTTACCGTTTGATCTCTCATACACACATGCAGACACTTCTAAATTCATACACACACTCTTCATTCACTCCTTTACCGTTCGCTCTCTCATACACACATGCAGGCACTTCTACATTCATACATACACTCTTCATTCACTCCTTTGCCATTTGCTCTCTCATACACACACACAGGCACTTCTACATTCATACACACACTCTTCATTCACTCCTTTACCATTCGCTCTCTCATACACACATGCAGGCACTTCTACATTCATACACACACTCTTCATTCACTCCTTTGCCATTTGCTCTCTTATACACACATGCAGGCAATTCTACATTCATGCACACACTCTTTATTCGCTCCTTTACCGTTTGATCTCTAATACACACACACAGGCACTTCTAAATTCATACACACACTCTTCATTCACTCCTTTACCCTTCGCTCTCTCATACACACATGCAGGCACTTCTACATTCATACACACACTCTTCATTCACGCCTTTGCCATTTGCGCTCTCATACACCCAAGCAGGCATTTCTACATTCATACACACACTCTTCTTTCACTCCTTTACCGTTCGCTTTCTCATACACACACACGCAGGCACTTCTACATTCATACACTCACTCTTCATTCACTTCTTTACCATTCACTCTCTCATACACACACGCAGACACTTCTACATTCATACACACAATCTTCATTCACTCCTTTACCATTGGCTCTCTCATACACACACACACACGCAGGCACTTCTACATTCATACGCACACTCTTCATTCACTCCTTTACCGTTCACTCTCTCATACACACATGCAGGCACTTCTACATTCATACACACACTCTTCATTCACTCCTTTACCGTTCACTCTCTCATACACACATGCAGGCACTTCTACATTCATACACACACTCTTCATTCACTTCTTTGCCATTTGCTCTCTCATACACACATGCAGGCACTTCTACATTCATACACACTCTCTTCATTCACTCCTTTACCGTTCACTCTCTCATGCACACACGCAGGCACTTCTACATTCATACACACACTCTTCATTCACTCCTTTACCGTTCGCTCTCTCATACACACATGCAGGTACTTCTACATTCATACACACACTCTTCATTCACTCCTTTACCGTTCACTCTCTCATACACACATGCAAGCACTTCTACATTCATACACACACTCTTCATTCACTCCTTTACCATTTGCGCTCTCATACACCCAAGCAGGCACTTCTGCATTCATACACACACTCTTCTTTCACTCCTTTACCGTTCGCTCTCTCATACACATACACGCAGGCACTTCTACATTCACACTCACTCTCTTCATTCTCTCCTGTACTGTTCGCTCTCTCATAAACAAACGCAGGCACTTCTTCATTCATACACACACTTTTCATTCACTCCTTTTACTATTCACTCTCTCATACACCCAAGCAGGCACTTCTACATTCACACTCACTCTCTTCATTCTCTCCTGTACTGTTCGCTCTCTCATAAACAAATGCAGGCGCTTCTTCATTCATACACACACTCTTCATTCACTCCTTTACTATTCACTCTCTCATAACCCAAGAAGACACTTCTACATTCACACTCACTCTCTTCATTCTCTCCTGTACTGTTCGCTCTCTCA
This sequence comes from Protopterus annectens, assembly GCF_019279795.1. Taxonomy (NCBI): domain Eukaryota; kingdom Metazoa; phylum Chordata; order Ceratodontiformes; family Protopteridae; genus Protopterus; species Protopterus annectens. The sequence goes on along the minus strand of NC_056735.1, from coordinate 526,201,834 downwards.
TAAACAAACGCAGGCACTTCTTCATTCATACACACACTCTTCATTCACTCCTTTACTATTCACTCTCTCATAACCCAGGAAGACACTTCTACATTCACACTCACTCTCTTCATTCTCTCCTGTACTGTTCACTCTCTCATAAACAAACGCAGGCACTTCTTCATTCATACACACACTCTTCATTCACTCCTTTACTATTCCCTCTCTCATAACCCAAGAAGACACTTCTACATTCACACTCACTCTCTTCATTCTCTCCAGTACTGTTCGTTCTCTCATAAACAAATGCAGGCACTTCTTCATTCTCACACACAATCTTGATTCTCTCTGCACGCACTTGGAATCATTGCCAAAAAAAAAAAATCCTCAGCCTACCCCACTGACTAATTAAAGCATGTTAACTACTTTCAGATAATGAACCGCACAGTATGTGTGAGGATTAACTACATAACATGGAATAAATAACTCACTAGAAGCTGTTTTTAAAATTCAAATAAGAAAATGAACTGCATGTACTTTAAAATGCATAGTGACAATATTGAGGTGGTTAACTTGCAATAACAAAGCATTGACTTACACTGCAGGCAAAACTAAGTGTAATTTTATTTTGGCACATCAGTGAGTTACAGTCCGTAACATGCTGTTGACAACTAAATATTTACTTGTACACACATTCTCGAGACAGTTAGAGGTGCTGTTAATGGCAGCTCTTCAAGGTGCTGAAATCGGAGCCGCAGGATTGGAAACTAACAGCTGTTTACCAGAACTCTACCCAACAGAACCCAGTAGTTCATGAGTGAAGTTTGACTAAGGAGGATTAAACTGCCTTCCTACACCTCTTAGTTGTGAACTCAAATTAAAATACAAAGTTAAACAGCACTTGAGGGACCAAAGAGGGCAAGAGAACTCAGCAGAATGCCGGTATGCCACTTCTTTACGTACAAGTACCCTGACTTTAGATTTAATGCAAAACTTCCACCACCCCTTCATACTCAACTAGCCAAAAAAAACAATGTGTCAAATGCCAGTATACTGAAACTGCAAACCGGAGTGTAATGCAGTGAACACTTGCCTTACTGTGAATAGGAAGATCTGAGTTGCAGCTGTACTTGCTTTTCAGGGTTCCTCGCTGCTGGGCTGATGAGTTATCGCTGGTCTTCACAAACAGTCCACAGAAAATGTTCTGTTACAATAGATAGACGGCTCCAGTAGCAATATAGCAGATCTGAGAAAAAGGAAGGGAATTGGTAATGGAGGACCCTCTATTTATTGTAACAGAACAAAGAAAGTTAGGTCTGGGGGTGGAGTTGTTTGGCAAGTGGCGGCTTGGATTAGCTGCCATCACTTGCTTCATGGAAAACATACAGAATCAGTTTGCAGATTAACAGTGCATGGCAAGCCGATTTTCTCCAAAATGTTAAATACAAACATGACTTTTACTCCACCGTGAAAATAAAGTTGAGAAGGTACCTGACAAAGTTCCGGTACTTTTTCAACATAATTTCTAACAGTGGAGCTAAAAACGGACTGTGAATTTACCAGTGCTTGTGGAAGGCACTCAGGTGAAACAGCTTACATTTTCAAGCGCTTCACAGAGCACTCAGATCTAAGCACTAAGGCGCCCTGAGAAGGTACTTGGGGTTAATGAGTTACTATAGTAATGTTTGCAAATAAGTGCTTCACTGTATAATGGGGAAGCAACATAGTGCTATTCTGTGATTCCCAGTAGTGAAAGGTGATGGAAATCTGAGTGATGATTGGTTGAAAAAATGACAATTGAAATCATTGACCCCTAAAAGCAAGAGAATTGTTTCACTTTATTTTACATGTTTTTAAATATAAGTTAGTAGCTTGCAAAACTGAGAGACTGCTTAAAAGAACATGATTGTTTGAGAAGTGCTATTCTTTCTGTGCTGCACACTATGGAACTGAGACAGCTATTTGCAGTAAAACAGCATTACATTTCTGAACAAAAAGCAGTGTTAGGTGCAGGACAACAGACAAGGAACAGAAAGATTATTTTACCCAGTCTGTTGCATCCTGGTGAGGAGGCTGTCTTGGAGAGAGTAGTGATTATTCTATGACACACTTGAATCTTCTGCTCCAATGGAGGCCCGAGGCTTAGCCTCTCTCTCTCCTTCATCTCTGTGGTTACAAACTTCTTGGATTTGTGTTGGCACTTGTTATGTTATCTAAAACTGATCAAAGCTGTGCATTAGGTGGTTATTATAGCAGACAGTTATCCGTCCAGACTTGCTCTGGGTCTTTTATGTTTTCTGAAGTGTGATTCATTGCTATTTATAGTAACTGAGTGCTACTGGTTGAAATGTATAGCTGTTTTTGATTGGTCTTTTTCATTTGCATCTGCAGAGCAAAGATGGCACCGCTCCATGTGAAGTATATCTGAACAGTATGTACTGTTTGCATCTTAAATTATTTCACTAAGTCAGTACCAATAAACCAGGCATCTTCCTTTATGCTGTATCATGTGACTGTGCAGATGGCCAAATCTATTTGTATCGATCATCACTAAGCTGCAATTTGCTGTGATGAACTGTGCACTGCTACTGTAAGGAGACCCAAGAGACCCTCCTCTTCACCTTTTGTATACAGGTATTCCCCACGTCAATGCTACTTTTCCTTCTAACGTCTTATTTGTGTTAATGTTCTCTCAGTTCTACTTTATTGCCCTTTTAGGATTTATCATTCAATAGCACTCTACCTCATGGAGAGGCAGTCAAGCAACCCCCCCCCTCCCCTTCCATTGCCAGCTTTCTAAAACTTATTATCCTAAAGCAGTGTAGGAAAATGAACTCCTGGTCAGCTTTGAGGATTCTTTCTGTGAGTAGTATAAATACTTGGTGAATTTGGAAGCATCTCTCTCCCATCTTACAGCATGCACTGAGAATTGCATAGTTACACCACCAGCCACACAAATGCAACATCCTCAACATTCTTATACAAACAAAACAAAAATGTCCTACAATGAAGCTGTTAAAAATCCTTACTAATGCCTCCTATTACTCTTATGCTTAGGTATCAGAATAAGCCCCAATGGTACATTCACTATATGCACCTCGACATCAACAAGTCAATAAAAACAAACCACTCCCATCTGTTGCACTCATAAGCTAGCTTCTGGAAATGCTCAAATGATTGCTGAATCCACTGTTAGATATACAGATTTCATGCTCACCAGGCAAGGACAGGGTTACAGTCAGCTGTCTCTCCAGAGCCAGGATTGCTAACAGAACAAGGGTATTCAGAAATGTTTCCACAGAATAATTATGACTATAATATGAATATTTTAGAGTAAATGACCTGGCTTGCAAAAAAACTGAGAACATGTTGGAAGTTACTACACAAATATCAGACAAGGGTAAGACTCTTGCTCTGAGTGGAAATGTGGAAACTCCCTTCACCAAGAACGGTAAGTATAAGGAAAATATTATTGCTTCCAACAAAAAGGCCAGCTTCTTACAATTATTCTGAAATCTTTAAATTTACCTACAATATGTCCACTTTGACTCTGAATACACAGCCAGATACACAAAGGATGTTTATATTTATTTAGATAAATACATTGATCTAGCGGTCCCCACTAGATCCAACTAAATTGGGAAATTCAAAAATAAACTACTATGTATAACAAAATGAAGAAACTCCTTAAATTACCAAGTAACACTAGAACTCTTTGGCATTAGAATTATATAAAAACCTCATTGATAAACTGAAGGGCTCTATAAGAGACAGCAATGTAACCAATGAACTGAGGCAAACATCTGAGGCAAAAGGCTATCACAAGTTATTCAGCTGTGTTAATAAACTGAGAAATAGTTTGCAACATTGCTCTGATCTCTTCCATGATGGAGCCTCCCACTCAAACCCAAATAACATTGCAAACATAGTAACAAACAAGTTCATCCCTGAGTCACTCCCATCCCCTACCATTACTAAGGAACATGTCTTTAAGGTATTTTCAAAGACCAAAAACACTTTCTCCTGGGTCCTGCTAATACACCAGGTTGTCTAATTAATAGTGTCAAACAAACACTCACAGATCCCCTCCTTAAGATTTTTAACTTATACCTACCTACAGACTATGCCTATAAGTCCTGTTGCACTGCTGTGGAGATGCCCCTCTGCAGTGGCAGCCCTACTATTGACCCTGGAAAGTATATATCTATCAACCTTATGAGTCTAATCAGTAAAGCCATGGACTACATCATCACTGTCCCCATAAATCATAATATCAAATCATGTTAGAGATTTGGCTTTGTAAAGGGTAGAGAATGCCTGCTACATCTTGTCACTCAGGCAGTGGACAGTAGGCATAAATTTCATGCTGCCCAACTTGATTTGACCAAGGCATTTAATACCATACCACGTAAATGAATTGTTAATAATCTAATGGCATTAAACATTGATGCCTATGTGGTAAGATGTATAGCTAACTAAATCAAGCATAGAACACAGATTACCTGTGCAGGTGATGCCTCTTCAGACAGGGAGAAGATGACTAGTGGTGTCCCCTAGGGTACTGTACTTAGTCCCATCCTATTCACCATTGATTTTTTTCTGACCTCAAAACTGTTAAATGTGATTTCTGGCTGACCAAATTTGTTGATGACCACAAAATGGGTATAACTGTCAAGTCCCCTGAAGATACATTTGCCTTTCAAAATGAACTAACATGAGTTAACACCTAGTGTTAAGAATAAAAGGATGAAATGAAATGCCAAGAAATGCAATATTATCCCCTTTAGGAAGCTGTTAATCAGTACAACCTACTACAGCATTGGCAACACCCATTATCAAGTGAGATAATGATTAGAGATGTGTATAGATAGCTCCCTCTTCTTTGGTCACCATGTGCCTACAGTCATGAGGAAATACTTCTGTATTTCAAAACAGTTTGCTAATGCACCCTCCCTAGTCAGATCCATTATTGAATATAGCACAGCCTGCAGATTTTTTCTAACCAAAGAAATCTCTGGTCACAAGAAATCTTAGTTACCAGCAGGTACATGAAGACTTTTTCCCTGCATTCTGTGTGTTATAGACTCTTCATGGCAAATTTTTCCATACTTGCTGTGCCCTTAAGGATCCTGCTATCCTTAACCTCTTTTTTCTCAATAAGTCAAATAGTACAGCCAGCACCAGAACTAGAGATGTAAACCTACAACAGGAAATAAATAAAACAAAATGGAGAGACAGGCTCATCACCCAGCATCTCCTCCTGCTCTGGAATAACTTTCACTGTAGGTCAAGCAATGTAATTCTTAGTTCTCCTTCAAATATAGCTTGGATGATTGGATGGGTACTCAAAAATTCACACTGGGCATTACAGAACTCAGCCTCCATGAAAACGGTGGTAAAGACTGAGGCTGGTTATTGTCAAGGTGCGCATGGCCTCTGGTCTAATTGATTGTATATCCTTTCAGGAATATTTCACTTCATTTGACATGTTAGCAAACATCACTTGCTGGACTATATAGTGAGGATGCAACACATGTCAACATGGTCTTGACAGTGTGAGAACCAGTACCATTTGCTGTGCACCATGGAGTCGGATCTACTGCTGTATAATGTATAATAGAAGAGAATTATGTTATTTAAAAGGAAGTTGTGATTTGCACAGTAGGATAGATGGTGGAATGAGAATATTTTGCTTTATTTTGCATGTTTGCATACATCACTTGGGGAACTGTGTAACGGGGAAGCAACATACACCAACTTAGTCTTGATTGTCTAAGAAGTTCTATTCTTTCAAAGGGCAGAGGCAAAGTGTTACATCTTAGGCACAAAGACTGAAAACTACTGTTGCAGGAGATCTGCTGAGCACAAACAGTATTTTATAGGAAATTTGTTACAGGACCCTGAATTCATGCTGATAAAGTTAGTCCTGCTCTGCTGTAAGTCTACCCCAATCCAGTGAACCTCACCCATTCATTTGCAGCATGATACCCATGTTGATTTGAAGTCACCAGCTACCTATTATAAGTATTTCAACATGTAATAAGTAATGTTACTGATATTCAGAAATGGCTTTATTCCATGGATTGTTCCTAGAAAATATTTTAAGTGAAATCTAAGGATTAATCATTTAGCAAATTGTCATCACTTTTACATGCACAGTTATGTTACTGTTCTGTTGTTTCTGATGTATTACCTTGTACCCTTAATGAGCATAATGCATCTCATGGTTTCCCTAGAGTTTGCTTACAAAAGCAATCAGATAATGCCCATGATCTGGTGTAGAAAAATCTGTATTGTTAATCTCATTTCACATATCTTTATATCTTGGCCACAATTATTTACTTTTAGCTGCTCTGCTCTTTGGCATGATAAAACATGATGTACCAAAATCAATTAGTGGAATGGTGTGTATAAATACTAGTTAGGTAACTTATTTCTACCTATTTTGTTGCACTGAGCATAATGTTTAAGAGAAATAGCAATACTATACTTTAGCTCTTCTGAAATATTTCCTAATATGTTGGTAGATTACCTTTACCATATATGAATTCTTCACTGTTTCCCCATACTATATTAGACTAGATTCCAGACATTTTAGGTTGATATTTTTCACATCTCATCTAAATCAAACTATTGGTGGTAATGCTGTGTCTTATCTATGTAGATATCTAGCACATTGCTTTTTCAGGATTCTATGCAAATGAATCTTAGAAACCTGGTTCCACTTCATAGCATCGAAATTTCATTTAATTGAAATTCAAATCATCGAGACCAAAGCGTCGAAAACTCATTTAGTCGAAAACTCATATCATCGAATCTCAAATCATTGAAAACTATAAAGCAACTAGAAATAACATTCCACAAAGTTTTTACTATGTTTATGCAGGGGGACAAGCGCTCCTGCACCCCCCATGTTGGGGGCTCCACCCCCCACCCCCTGTAATTAAGTATACCAACTCCAAGGTCGCACTACAGTGAGGGAAAAAGGTAATTTCCTAACTTCCACTGTAGTGCGACCTTGGAGTTGGTATATTTAAGTACGGGGTGTGTGGAGGCAGAGCCCCCCACATGGGGGGTGCAGGGGGGCTTGCCCACTGCATAAACATAGTAAACAGTGTCTGGGATGTTATTTCTAGTTGCTTTATAGTTTTCAATGATTTGAGATTCGATTATATGAGTTCTCGGCTAAATGAGTTTTTGACGATTTGAATTTCGATTAAATGAAATTTTGATGATGTGAAGTGGAACCAGAAACCTTCCATAGATAAAGATTTCACTACTGGCAAGATCATGCATGCTCAGTTGGGATGACTATTATACAGAGCTCCAGTTTAAATAACTGTGCAACCCTTCAGTGGGGGGAACCAAGCCATGTATTTTAAGATAAACCAGCACAGTTGACCTTTAAATGTAATCTACTTTTTGAGGCATCTAATGTAGGGTGTGTTGGTACCTTGATAACCCAGGAAGTAACTGGGCTGCTGAGTTTTGTACCAGTTGCAAGCTGTGAAGTTCAGTATTTGGACAAATCACTGCAGCAGTCCAGCAAGGGTGTGACAAGCACATGCACCACTATAGGGAGATCAGTGTGTGGGACAAGATATTTAATAAGGGTGATGTTCCCAGGGTGCAAACATAAGGATTTGATGACAGCTGAAAACTGGTCCTTCAAAATTACTCTGCCTTCAAAAATCATCCATATTTCATGCGCTTTTGATACAGATTTCAGTTTATTTCCACAATTAGTGATACTGATAAACAAAACTGAAGCTGGCAAAGAAGACTCTCTGAATGAGCACAAATTGCCATTGCTTCTATATCAGAGGTGTTGAGTTTGAGCTGAGTATTAACTTTCCAATCATGGATGCTGCCCAAGTCTTCTGCCAGGCAGTTAGGAGCAACCATAAATTCCTGAGGAAACAAACGGTACCTCCTCGTGACATCATTATAACAACAGGCTCTTGGATGAATACTATCACTCAAAGCCAGCATGTATATGATGAAAAAAGAAGACACAGAATGGAGATTTGTGATATAAAATGAACAAGATAGCAGTAGGAAGATAAATTCAACCCTGATACCATTCTGTGGTAGTGTCTTTAAAGGTAAGAAGCCAAAAAGTCCATAACAACACCAGAGATATCACAATGATGCTTCAACCTGTCTAGTAAATGGAGTTGTCCACCATGTCAAATTCCAGTAAGACATCTAAGAGGACCACAGGCAGTCTCAGCAGCTCAACAGGCAGAACACTTGCCTTTGGTGTTTAAGGTGAGAAAGCTATGGGATGTATTCCCAATCAAGTTAGCTGGATAAATTTTCCAATATTGACACAGCTGTGCAGCACAGAAGGTGGGTGTGGGGGCTGGAGGGTGACTGCACTCCTGTATATGCTACCCTTCAGATGAGGCATCAAGCTAATGCTCCATTTGCCTAAGTTTGTGGTAGCTCAGATGGATGTAAAAGATCTCATGACACATATTGAAAAGAGTAAGGAAGCTCCTTGATGCCCTGGCTTCTCCCTGGTCAGTATAAATACCACCTCGGGTCTACCATGAAAATATGTCATTGGCCTAGTGGGACTAACCCAGTCAACAAAGTGTAAATAAAAATAGAAAGGCAGAGCACAAATGTTGATCCTTCACAATAATGGATCATTGAGGAATTAATGCTATTTCTATGCTATATTTTGCTTGAAGGCAAGAAAGAAGAAATTCCAAACAGCCACCCCCCCCCACCTACTCAGAATTTAAATCCCCTGATCATACATCAACTTCTATGTCTAAATCAGTGTATAGATAACAATGTCATCATTTAGCATAAGTTTAATGGGAATTGCAAAAACAAAAACAGCACAATGCTCCACAAGTATGGCAAGTCCAAAGGCCAAAAACCACAAATTCAAAGTAAAAAATGGCCAGCACTCTGAAGTGGAAAGAAATAGATTTATTGTAGTAGCACAGTCCAAGGTGCGTGCAAAGCACGTACACAAAATTCAAACCGGTTTTGGCACCAAGAGTGCCTTCATCTGTGAATACAACTTAACATGTATTAAGCAGACATTTATATATTATTAAGCCCTTGATTAAAGCCATATCTGACTGGACACTTAAAATTGCTCATTAATTCCTGGGGAAAAATTAAGTCATATTATCCAAGCATTTTCTTTCTGATTCAATATACTGTGTCAACCTATTTTACTTGCTCTATCCCCCATAATTTTGTCAATAATCATGAAACTAAATTGTGCCATATGGTGTTTAATGCAGTGTTTATAAAAGACATTGGACATCCTCTTATTTTTTACATCACGCATATGTTCTGAAATCCAAATTCTTAAGGGACGTGATGTCTGTCCAACATAAAAAGCAGAACATATGCATATAGCTAAATAAATCACCCAATCCATACTGCAATTACACAAAAACTTACCATCAAAATTCTTGGAACTATTTTTACTAGTGAATTGGTTGAACTTAGATACATATTTACACATCATACAAAGTCCACAGGGATAACACCCTGTACGTTTTGTACCATACAACCCAATCTGAAAAGCCTGATCATAAATTAAATTATTTTGTGTTTTTAATGACTAAAAAAAGAAGCTAATGTTTTACCTCTGTGAAAAGAAAACAGGCACCTAGATGTAAGTATATTGGACAACTTATCATCCGCATGCAAAATATCCCAGTGTTTGTTAATAATATCCATAAACATATTAGTATTGTGACCATATGTGGTGACTAATCTAAGGGTGTGTTACACTCCTGATCCCTAGATTTATAGTCCAAGAGGGTATTCCTCTGTTGCATAGATGCCCAACTACTAGCCTGGGCAACACTATCGTGTGTATACCCTCGGACAGCAAATCTATTAACTAAATCCTGTTTATAATAGTCATATGAATCTTCAGTTGAGCAAACACACCGCATGTGTAAAAACTGTGACTTTGAAATATTACGAATGATATGATGAGGGTGAAAACTAGTAGCATGTAATAATGTATTATATTGTGGATGTTAGCGATAGACAGTACTACTTAAGGTATTATCCTCCTTTTGAAATAAGGTGTGTGTGTGTGTGTCTTTCGGCTTTTCCCGGTTAGGGGTCGCCACAGCGGAACTCCGATCCTAAATGATATTGCAGAGTTTTTTTGCTGGGCTTGCTGGGGCCTAACACAACCTTCAACGGCAGCCCATCACGCATTCATGTCACCACACAGGCGCACACAAGACGCTTATGGAACTGCACAACGTGCAGGTGAAGGTGGCTGGCCGCCATAAGGTAACATTCAGAAAATTAATCTGATTGACATGGTGGTGTAAGGTGAACTGAATACCTCACTTGTTACCATTCAAGTAATCCACAAATAAAATAAATAGATAGTGTCAGATCTCCATATCATCCAACAGTCATCCTAGTATCTGCACCATATATCTATCTCACCCATAAAAATATTATGATTAACATCATAAGTCAGTTGTTCCTCAAGGTACCCATACAAAGATCTGCATAAATGGGAGCAAAAGATGCTTCCATTGCTGTAGCCTTCACTTGCTAATAGCAATTACCATTAAAGTAGAACACATTTTTAGTCAAAATGTGTTCGGTAAGGCATATCAAAAAGGTATTAAAACCAGGTGTATATAACTGAAACCAATTAAGCCAATACTCCAATACCAGAAGACCTGCCCAGTGTGGTATATTGGTGTATGATGAAGTAACATCCAATGTACACATTAACCACCCAGGTTCCATCTGAATATCAGAAATAATTTTTAAAAATTCAGTGGTAGCTTGTAATCTGCTTCTAACCAGTCTGAGTAAAGGCTTCAAATATTTTGTAAGAAAGGCTGACAAAGGCTCAGTAAGAGATCCCTTTCCTGAAGCAATTGGTCTGCCAGGTGGCTTTTTTAGGTCCTTATGTATCTTTGGTAAAAGATATAAATACTGACGTTGAGGATCAGAGACCATCAAAGGATAGGTGACAGATTGAGTAACAATGCCCTCCTCCAAAGCTAACTTCAGAAACATCTGTATTTCTTTTTTAAAATGAGATGTCAGATTTAAGGGCATTTTCATATAATACACATAGTCCAATAACTGTCTAAGTGCTTCTTCCAAATATAACGACAAGTCCATAACCACAACAGCCCTTCCATTATCAGCATGTGTAATAACTGAGTTCTTATTATTTTGAAGGTTATTCAATGCTTGTTGTTCAGGAAATGTTAAGTTACGTCACAAGATATTATATTCAGACATTCTAAAGTGTAGATCTTTAAGAACACACTGCTGAAAAGTTGCCATGTGTCTATTCATGGGGGGGCATAAATTGTGATTTATGGAATCTGAACTCAGTAGATCCTTGAGAGGGGGTCTCGCCACCAAAATGTTACTTTAAATTTAACAATCAACAAAATGAAATAGCATTATTAACCATAACATCTTCAGAAACAAACAAAAAAAAAAAAAACAGGCACAAAATTTAAGCCGTTGTTTAACAATTGTATTTCTGTATTGGACAATTGTATCGATGAAATATTATGAACATTGCACATATTTGTTAATGTGGTATCAATCATTTCAAAAGTGTGTCTACATTTGGTGCTTGATTTATGCTTCCTTCCACCCCTTTGTCTCCTAACCCTAAAGGGTTACTTACAGTGCGTTTCTTAGGGGCTGGCGAACTCTGTCTGTTATCAGTGTCAGTGCCAATAATGGAGGAAGAATCATCCCCTGAGGTCTTACTAGTATGACCTCTTGATTTCTTAAGTCTAGACCTATTTCTTTTCCTCTTATACCTCTAAGTCCAACCAATTCACTAGTAAAAATAGTTCCAAGATTTTTGATGTTAAGTTTTTGTGTAATTGCAGTATGGATTGGGTGATTTATTTGGCTACATGCATATGTTCTGCTTTTTAAGTTGGACAGACGTCACGTCCCTTAAGAATTCGGATTTCGGAAGAAGCTCATTTTCTGTGGAGATGTAAGAAATGAGAGGATGTCCAATGCCTTATATAAACACTGTATTAAACACCCTATGGCACAATTTAGTTTCATAATTATTGACAAAATTATGGGGGATAGAGCAAGTAAAATAGGTTGGCATAGTATATTGAATCAGAAAGAAAATGCTTGGATAATAAGACTTGATGGTCTTTTTCCCCCAGGACTTAATGAGCAATTTTAAGTGTCCAATCAGATATGGCTTTAAACAAGGGCTTAATAATATATAAATGTCTGCTTAATGCTTGTTAAGTTGTATTCACTGATGAAGGCACTCTTAGTGCTGAAACCGGTTTGAATTTTGTGTAAGTGCCTTCCACGCACCTTGGACTGCGCTACTACAATAAATCTATTTCTTTCCACTTTGGAGTGCTGGCCATTTATTACTTTGAATTGCAAAAAAAAAAAAAAAAAAAAACCTGTGTGAGAATTCCCAAATGAATGCACTCTTTATTAAACTTGCTTCACTTAAAAAAAATCTCTTATTCTTGCCATAAAAAGGTACAGAGGCAGGCCAGCAAAGAATTCAAGTACACTATTTGTAAGACAAAGGCTGCATATGAACTGAAAGTAGCTACATACTTCAATGACAACCATATGGTCTTTTTAACAGCATTATTTACTTTATTTATTTTTATTTTACTTTTGTTAACCGGACATTGTCCGGTTGGGCAAGAAGCTCATTTTCTGTGGAGACCCTGGGACAAAAGCTCCCAAGCAATGGTTACAAAAAAATTAAGATAAGAAAAATAATATACACAGTGTACAATTGAGTAAAGTTACAAGAATTGAATAAACATTGAAAGAAAAATAAAACATGGTAAAAATATGAAAAATATGAAATATCAAGTTCAGTTTTTTTTTTGTAGGATTCACCGGTGTTGTCATTAATAGGCTACAAATTCTAAGCATAATAGCAAGGAATAAAATAAAATAGAATATAACAGAATGAGCAGACTTGAGCTAGCTTAGCCAGGCGAAGTGCAAGAACATAACCAGTGGTTTGAGTAGTATTCTAGTAGGTGCTGTTTGAAGTTATGCTTATCAGGACAGGATAGAATTTGCTGTGGAAGTGAATTCCAAGATTTAGATACTGAGTGGTTATGTAGTGATTCACCATGAAGGTTATGAGATTTACTAATATTGAGCAGTAATTTATCAGCTGACCAAAGTGAGGTCAGATTAGTATAGGGTTGAACAAGGTCAGATAGGCCTGGACAGTGGTCAGGTTTATGGATAATAGAGTGTGCAACTATTAACTGATTAAGAGTGATTAAGTGAGGGAGTTCAATCCAGCCAAGTTGTTGAAGTGGAGTACAGTGATGTGATCTATGTGGGAGGTTTGCAGCAAATTTTGCAATTTTATTATAGCAAGATTTGAGGTTGTTTAAGTCTGATTTATGAAGGTTGGTGAATATTTGAGAAGAGTAAAGTAATGCAGATAGGAGATGAGTCCTACTTGTGGTGAGTCTGGCATGACTGGTGAGATATGCTTTAGCCCGATAAAGAGCATCTAGTTTAACGTGGACTTTTTTGATTGTTAAGGCTATGTGACTATCAAACTTTAGGCCATTGTCTATAGTAACACCAAGAAGTTGTGTTTGTTCTACAGGTTCAATAACTGTGAGAAGTAACATCTAACAATGTACTGAGTTCCATGTTAGGCACCATCAATTCTGATTCTGAAGCTACAGCCAACTTTCTAGCTCATAAATTCAATGCCAGTTTTGTCCTTCTCACTGACCTCATGTGCCTCTTCCTTTAATCACTGGACTCCCTTTTCCCCAAATCACTATGGATTACATACTAGAACCTCTATCCAAGATAAAAATATTAACATCCTAGGCCCAAACCATATACCAGGTTGTCTACTAGTTAGTACAAAGTGCAGCATTGCTGAACCTCACCTTAACCTTATCTATCTTAGTCTGTCAATGCGGTTATGTATCTGATGTTTGCAGAATGGCTGTCCTGATGCCAGTCCACAAGGGTAACCACCAAAGAATCCTATTTTTTTATTTTTAATAAGAATGCAAAGTGTTCTACGTCACAGACCTTAGATAAGAAGTTTTGTCAACTGCCTCTTTTAATAATGTTGATGATTTGAATGTTGATATCAAGAGTAATCATTCCTGTGCAATTAGTTGTCCCTATTTTTGTGTTTATATATATATATATATATATATATATATATATATATATATATATATATGTGTGTGTGTGTGTGTGTGTGTGTGTGTGTGTGTATCTATATATCTATATACCTGTATAAACATCTATATGTATATTTATATATAGTTTATATATATGGTTTCACTTCATATAG
>NC_056735.1:526080017-526185017 GCF_019279795.1 Protopterus annectens | reverse complement strand
GCTTACCTCACTGTTTGGGTGTTCTGGGTTGTGCAGCTGACGAGTTTAGTCAAGAGGGACGTGCTAATAAGGCTTAGCTGCATAGGCCATTAGCAGTCATATGAGGAGGCTTGCATGATCTTCTTCCAAAGACTGGAATGCTAGCATCCCTCAGAAGTTGACAAAGGATGTTGCTAGCTCCTGGGGTTGGGGAGAGACACTGATGTCTGCCTGGATGATGGCCTTGTGACTGGCTCTAGCTTCATTGGAGAACAAATGGTCCAGTGATGGCTCTTGCCCCATGGTGGGGAGGAAGGGAGCTTATGCTCTGTAGGCAGTGTGGGGTTAAGTAAAAATAATAAATAATCAAAAGTAGAAACATAAACTCTGGGATTCAGAAACATGGATCACAATGCAGAAATCTATTTTGGGCAGGTTTGCTCAATGTGATCCTGGTTTCCGGTTCAGAGACAGTGTACTACAGGGGTAAGATGGATCCATTCCATAGGCCTACACTGGTCTTGCTGGTAAAAGTTGCATGCAAGTGTGTCAGTCAGTGGGTATACCAAATGCTAACCAGCCATATGCACTTCCCCAGATTTGTTTGTTGAGAGCAGAATAGTATGGTAGAGCAATTCAAAGAATATCTCAACCACACTATTTATTGTGTGAAGCGAAAAAAAAAGTGCATGCCATCTTTTGGTAGTATGCACCCTTTCATTCCTTTGGTAGGAGTAGGGGGATGATAGAGCTGGGGGAAGTAAGTACTACAAAGCCATGTGTGTGTGTTGGAGTTCTGTATGCATTTGTGTATAGACCTGCATGATTGTTTCTATCTGCATGTGTGTGTGTGTTTACTTATGTGTGTCTGGATGTATGTGTGTGTTTTTAGAAGTCTGTAAAACTGCATTGTGTGGGTTTGTAGGCTGTAACAGTAGCACAGTTACCTGTGACTGTAGTGTCCGATTCACAGATATGATGATGAACTGCTGATGCGATGCTGCTCTCTGCAGCTTTATTGTGCCTCTGAATCACATTAAATCAGCATCACTCTAGTAGCACCATGTCATTATCCACATAGTACCAGTTGAGATATGTTTTCCGAATCCTAGACAATATGTAACTTTCAGCTAATGATACTCATATAGATAGCTTGCTTCTCAAGCAGCAATTTAGAAACAGTGAAATTATATAACCAGTTTTGTGACAAGTGTTATATAGAGCAGAAAAGCATATGAACAAATGGCAAATTTATTACAGAAAGAAGATTAAGACTTGTTTCTTATAATAGATAATAAGAAATAAGTATCATCATCATCATCATCACCAACTCCCTTTTTCCATTTTTTTTTTTACATGAGGTCGGGTTGTCGTCCCAACTGTCACCATCTCATCCAATCCAGTGCCACTCTCCTACCATCTCCAAACCTCACGCTTGACTGCCACAGGTCTTCTCTCACACAATCCATCCATCTCTTTGATGGATGGTCTAGTTTCCTCTTGCCGTCTTCCTCTTTGTCTCAAATCTTCTTCACCATATTGTCTTCTGCTTTTCTCCACATGTGTCTGAACCACCATAATCTGTTCTTTCTGTCCTTCTCTGCAACTGGAGCTTCTTTGACTTCTGCTCTGGTGTCCTCATTTCTTAATCTGTCCCACAGTGTGCATCCTACCACCCCATCATGGGCACTTCATCTCCATCACAACTGATCAGCATTTACTGCCCAGTTTTCTGTACTATACAGTAGTAATGGACACACCACTATTTTGTATACCTCACTTTTCAGCTTCTTTGGCATTTTTCTGTCATACACAATCCCTAACACTTAGTGCCAGTTAGCTGCAGCCCCTCTGATTTTAGCTATGGCTCCTCATTCAGACTTCCCTTCTCCTCAACCACCACTCTCAGATACTTGAAGCTGTTAACCTGTTCCACTATTTCCCTTCTATCTCAGTTCACTCTTCTGATTTCTCCCATTTCATGCCATTACAACTGCCATATATATATATATATATATATATATATATATATATATATATATATATATATATATATATATATATATATATACTCATTTTCATGCCATGTGCCTTCAGATTTTCATTTTATTCCCCTGTCCTTTGCTGAAGTTCTTGTTCAGAGTATGCCTGTAATGCCACATTGTCTGCATACAGCAACTTTATTCATCTGTCCTGTCCAACCTGTTTGCTGATGTAGTCCATCACCAGTACGAACAGCAGTGGTCTCAGACTTGAACCCTGAGCGTCACCGACTCCCACTGTGAACTCCTGTGTCAGACTGAACACTATTCATACTTGAGCCATTGGTTCCTTGCACATAGCTTGCACTATTTCTTTCAATGTTTCCAGGACTTTGAACCACCACAGGACTGCCCAAATCAGCTTTCTTGGGACATTGCATATGCTTTCCCCAAGTCTAGGAATGCCCAGTTGCACTCTTTCCTCATCTCTAGCTTCTTCTCAATTGCAAACATTGGGTCAGATGTGCTGCATCCTGATCTTAGTCTGAACTGCTCATTTCCCATCTTACTTTCTACTACTCAGCATATTAATTTATCATTTGCCCCTGCCAGAACTTTCATGCAATGTGACAAAAGTGTGATACATTTGTACTGCCCAAAGTTGTGGATATCCCCTTTGTTCTTGCACCCTGGCACTAGTATGCTTATCCTCCAGTCAGCTGAGATATGCCTTTCTCTCCATACTGCTATGAGTACCCTCAGGAGCCACTTCTCCCCTATCTCACCCAACATCTTGATCATATCTGCTGTGACCTCATCTGAGCCTGCTGCTTTCCATGACTTCATTTTCCTTAGTACTGTTCTAACTTTTTCTCCACTTCTTTCATTGTAGGTTGTGTCTGGGGCAGTACAACTTCTGTGGGGGTTTTCTTCATTCAGAAGCTGCTGAAACTACTCCTTCCATATGCCTTTGATTTCCTGTGGGCTGGTGAGCAGGTTGTTTGCTGGCATCCCTTAAGAAGGGTGTTTGACTATTTTTTTATCTTTCTATCTTTGCCTTGAAACTTGATAGAGTTTCTTTGTGCCATCTTCTGAGTCACTTTCCAGAAGCTAGTAGAATTCTTCTGATACATTGTTCTTTGCCACTGCAACTCCTTTCTTAGCCTTTTTGTTAGCAAACCAGTATTCCTGCTTAGCCTGGTCCATCTTTTCTATCTCCCACTTTTTTCTGCACTGCTTCTTTTTTGATGACTTCCTGAACTTCTGCATTCCACCACCATCTTTCCTTAAGTGCCTTATTTCCATACCTGGCTGTGCCTCATATCTGTTATGTAGTCCTCACACATGCTGTTTTGAGGTGCTGCCATTCTTCTTCAACTCCATCTGTTTTCTCTGCTTTCGGAGGTGCTAGAGCCCTGAGTAATTCATTGAAACCCTGTGCTTTTTCTCCAGTGAACTTCTTGGCCTTCAGCCTAGTCTCTTTCTCTGACTACAGTTTGCAGCTGATTGTGGCAACCAGTGGTTTATGCTGCAGGCTGACTGTTTCACTGGGGATAACTTTGCATTCACTGATTCTAAGCCAGTGCCCTTTTCTTACTAAGAGGAAGTCTACCTGATCTGCATGTTGGGCACTCTTGTATGTGATACTGTGACTGTCTCTCTCTTGTTGATCCATGTGTTGGCCACCATCAAGCCATTTTCCAGACAGAAATCAAGAATGGACTCTCCTTCTTTATTCCTGTTGCTTCACCCCTGTGGACCAAGGCAGTCCTTATATGCTGTTTGATCTGTCCCAGTATGTGCCTTCAGTTCACTCATTATCAACACCATTTCATGTTGTCTTGTATTATCTAGTAGCTCCTGCAACTGCTGTCTGAATGCACTCTTTTCTTCACTATCACAACCCTCATATAGGGTGTTGTCTGAGATTATGAATAGTGCCCTATCCGTACACTGCAGTCAGATTGCTATGAGTCTGTCACTAATTCTTATGACATCCCTCACTATCTTCTAAACCCTATCCCTCACAATTCCCACACCATTTCTAGTTTGTCCTTCTCCCTTGTGGTAGACTCGGGTTCCCAAACCAAGTGGCTTTGGTGCACTGCCCTTCCAACTTTTCTCCTGGATACATAGGATGTCTAGCCTCCTTCTCCCTACCATCATGTCATCCACTTCCAAGCCACATCTTTTTAGACAACCTACATTAAATGTAGCAATTCTTACTTCATGTTTAGCAGGTTGATTGGTTTTATGTCCAGCTTTTGCTCAACAGATGTATACCAGGTAACTCAAGCTGGGGCTGGGCAACCGGACACTGGCTAGTCAATGGGCTAACTGACCTGGGGCTGCTGGGCTTTAGGGCAGGCACACATTGACCAATAGAGGTACATATACCCCTCCCAACATTAGCATGAGTCCCTGGCATAAGTGTGATTATTAGTAGGCCCGGTCCTCAACCTACTTATCAGCTGCAAATACACATGTCCATTTGGCAACATTAGTAAACATGACGGATCACCTAGTGCTAATTTCTACACCATTGAGTGGCTAGCCTTGACATGGTGCACAGTATGTGATCTGTGTTCTCTTATCTTGGGGATACTGCATACCACAGTTGATGCCCAAAGTGGTTGGTCTGTACAACTCTTCTCACTATAGGGCACAATCTAGAGTCTGTGTTGCTGCCCACAGCTCCATTCTTGGGTGAGTTTCAGGTGGAAACACCTTACAAGTTTTACGGAAGTGGGAAGAACCCCAGTGAGATTCAGGGAGAACATATGAACTCCATACGGGCATTGGCCAGAGGTCATAATCAAACATTGTACCTTGTGCATATGATGTAAAGACCTTAACTATTATGACATGACAAAATATGCATATATCTATGTATGTACCTATGTATATGTGTAATGCACCAGCCAGTCCAGTCAACCTGACTGTTGAAATCCTGTGTCAGGACACCGGAGTTGAATAATTGTATAATCAAAGCAATAATATTTAGGCACAACAAATTAGGACTGCTGCAACTTTCTGATCTGATAAGGAATGTAAGTTATACTACTTATGAGCATAAGCATAGAGCCTATTCATAAGGATCATAGGATCATAGGAGATTACTAGGCTATCAATCCGTAGGTCATTTTAAGCCTAGCCATTTCATCCCAATGTAATATCATGAAAATGTTAGTCAATACCCAAGATTGCATTTACTGATGACTGCCCATGTCCAGGAGGATTGTGGGTGCTATCCCTGGAAGAATTTATTTTCTCCCATCCACTTGTCCAGATTCCTCTTGAACAGTGTCATACAGGAACTCTGCTTCACATGAATTGATAGCCTGTTCCAAAGATGCGTCAGTTGCTGGGAGATAAATCTATCCCCCCAGCACATCCTGTTTAAGTTGCAGGCCACATTTATGTCCTTGGAATGGGTAGCCCTAGTTTCCTTTGATTTACTGATATGCAGAAAATTCATTAAGTTTGTGTCATGGATTGCTCTGTAGGCCAGGCATAAGTCTCCCCTTAGATGTCTATATTATACGGAGTATAGTGACAAGGACTTTAGTTGGTCTGTGTAAAGCACATGCTGGAGCCCCTTGATCTCCTTTGTTAGAAACCTCTGAGGTGCCTCCATTTGCTGCAGGTGCTTTGTATGGTACATTCCGAACAGGGTGTTATACTTAATTATGGGCCGGATTAGTGCTGAGTATAGAGGGGTTATAACCTCTTTTGCTCTCGAGGCGATGCCTTTAGTAATCAAGTGCACTAAGTAGAAAGCCTTCCTTACTACAGTAGACACATGGTGCAGCCAACTTGTGATCCCAGGTCCCTTACCACTTCATGGGTACTTAGGTTATTGTTGTTGATTTGATAGCATGAAGAGGCATTCTTTGTGCCAAAGGGAATGATGATGCATTTTTTTGCATTCAGTTTGAGACTGTGACTAATACAGCAGTCGTTAGTCTGTGTGAGATCCTCCTGGAGTATAATGACATAATTTGGGGATTCAATGATTGCACCTAGTTTGTAGTCTTCTGCTAACTTGGTCAGCAACAACCCCTTAGTTTTGATCTGAACTTCTGAGAAGCATATACCAAACAGTAAGGGGCCCAGCACTGACCCCTGTGGCTCACCACTGGTAACAGGTCTGCTGGTTGATGTGGAGTCACCCACTTTGATAGTGTGTCTGGTGTGTGAGCCAGTTGGCAACCCATCTTACAATGAAGGGCTTACGTTCAGTTTGCTAAGTTTATTGGTAATGCCTGAATGTGGGATTGTGTCATAAACATTTTTCAAGTTGAGGTATGCTGTGTGCACAGATTTACCATAGTCAATGGCCCTGGTCACATTTTCAAAGAAGTCCATCAAATTTAACAGGCAGGATCTGCCTTGACGAAGCCTAATTGAGTAGGACCCAGGATTTGGAGGCTGCCTATGTTTTTATTTATGAGGTGCATAATGATACATCCCATGACCTTACTGATGAGGTTGGTCAGGCTTATGGGTCTGTAATTCCCAGGTCTGTTGCTAGGCCACCTTTGTGGATGGGAATAACTGTTGCTGTTCTCCTTTCCACAGGATCAAAGCCTGTGGTTAGGATATGATTGAAAAGGGTACTTAATGGTGATGCTAGTTCATGTTTTAATCTGTTTAGAAGACAGCCTGGGATGTTGACTGGTCCCATAGATGCTCTGTTTTTTGCTTTGGACAAGGCTTTGAGGACCTGCGCTCCAGATATGCAGGGTGGGGGTGGGAGGTTTGGGAGAAGGTTTGTGATAAGTTAGGAGGGGATAAGGGAGTGAAAATTTCACCAAACCTATCCACTAGCAGGCATGGATTAATATAATTGCTTGTTCATTTGTGTCGAAGTAAAACTTTAAGGAAGTTTTGAGTGAATGTTTGGACTGGATCTTAGGATAAAAGGAGGTATCTTTTTACATTGTCTGCTGAAGTGTTAAAGAAATTTAGACTCACTGTGATAGTTGTTTGACTTCACTCTGCGTGTAGTATGTCTAACAGTGGCTATCCATCTGTGAGGGTTGTTATGCAATGCTGTGATGGGTGATACAGATGGCCCCATGGATTATGTGAGAAGTTTATTTGCAAGACATTCTTGGACGACTGCAAGACAAATGTTGAACTTCACCTGCTTGAATCTGGCAGACAGAGTGGAAGTATTCTGCAGTAATGATCATCAACAAATCTGAATATTCTTTTGTAAGGCTGCACCAGTTTGTGTTGTTGGGGTGGACCAATGCTACAGTAAAAATGGGATGAATACACCAATGAGGGATGAAGCCAACCTGCCTGCCTAGGGACTGCCTCACAGGATGGGAGTGGTGGCTCCACCCCTGTGGGCCTTATGGCACATGACAGCCTAGCAAGCCCAGACCCTGGCCTTTAAGGACTTAATAGAGGCTGTGGTCAGTAGAACTGAGGTGAGGCATTGGGGGTCTTTATTAATCTCTTCTAGAGTGGGTAGAAGATTCACTGTCCTGGTTGTCTCTGAACATCATATCACCCAAGGCCTTGATCCCCACACCAGTGGGGTCACCTTTCCCAGGGCAGGGAGAGATATTTGAAGCCTTCCACACCCGGATAGGTATTGTGTCTCAGCCTTCCTCACCCTCCATTGTTTTCTGTCTACCTTCTGTATCTGTTGTGTTACCCTCCCACTGTGAACCCACTATACTGTTCCTGCCTCTGTTGTCTGTGTTTTATGTTTTGTCAAGAAAAAATTCCTTAAATACTGTCTAACTCTTTCACTGACAAACTCTGCTATTCTTTTTACCAAACTTCTCTTTTGAAAAATATTGGAAAAATGATGTTTTTTCCCCAACAAAAACATAATACCTTTCCTCTCCCACCTCTTTCTGCACAACAATCGTAATGTTTTTCCTTTGTGTTACCTTTGTCTGCTGTCTTCCCTGTTTACAACTGTCTTGTGCTCCCTCTTTCCAACTTTTTAAGGGACCATAACAAAGTGTCCATATAAGGACATGTGGAGAGTGAATAAAAATCCTTAAAACCATTTGGATAACCTGTGAGTAAGCAGCACAGATCCCAGCCCAGTGCAAGGTCCTGTGGAATCTCTTGACAGAAACAGTGCAGGCTCATGCCTGCTGCCTTTTGACAAAAATATACAACATTTGAGACTTTATGTATATATATGGATTTTGCCTCACATTATTACAATAATTTCTTATCAGTTTATGTTGCTTAACATGTGTGTACTGGGTATACTGTTTATAGGTGTATATTAGGTTAATGACAACTAGGGCCATTATTAACTTAGCTGTACAACCCAAATGTGACCCACAAATTTGATTTATATAGAGGGTGATTTACTGACTCCATCTGTCCATCAAACCAAAGGTGAATTTTAGATTATCTATCCATTGGTTCAAGTTGCGCTTAGGTATATACCAGGCTAACTTTTTTGTTAATTCATTTTTGTCTTTTTTTAATAAAAACAACTTTATTATGAACAATTTAACAAGAACTATAAAAACAGTAAAATGTAAAAATAGACAATATATGCACCTAAGTTTTGATTACTCCTTTTACAAATTATGTCACAAGTATGAGTAATTGCTATTTAGTCAAAGATTACAGTTTCAGGAAGTGTGTTCTAAATCAACTTTATAGGTAACAAGCATCGTGACATACAGTATAAAACAATGCAATCACTTCTTGGAATCAGTTAAAGTGTGGTCAAGTAGTAAAAATCCTCTATAGTAATGACAAGGCCATCCCTTTTTTTGGTAAGGGGTTAACTATGGAGCAATTTACTTATTCAGACTGAGCATTTATCCCTCATCTTAGACTTAACCATTAAATCCATTGAAGTGGTCTCACTGTTCCTCAGATCTTTCATAAATTGATGTACTTCCACAGAAAGTGACAATCTTCTTTTCTCCCATGCCCTAGTTATTACTTTTTTCCATAGCTGCAGGACTGCAATATCTTGCTTTAAGAGTTGATATCTGAGAAGATACCTTATAAAAGACAAAGAATATGTCAATTCCATGCATCCTGGTCACAAAATATTACAAATTCTTTGGACTTTTTTCTTTAAATAATCCAATAGGGGCAATCCCAAAATATATGAAGTCAAGTCCCATCATTTTCACATCATATCTCCAACATATAGGGGAAAGGTTAGGGAACCTACTGTAAGTTAATCTGCTGGATATGTAAAATATGTAAATAAACACTGCCAGCCAAAAAAACTACATCTTTGGGATTCAGTGGCATATCTTGGAGCTACGAGGTGGGACGACCATTGATCATCTATTATATTAAGACTGAGATCTGTTTGCTATCCTTTTTTGTATGTAAGAGCTAATTCTTTCCAAAATTTTACTCAGAAGGCTCAGAAGTTCTAAAATCATCTCCTCTTCATCTTTGCTCATTTAAATATGTAGAGGTGTGATTCAAAAAATCCCTTTATACGTCTGTGAATGCCACCAAAACATTTATATAAAAAATAAGCACTTCCCTATTATTTTATAGCCATTCATCCACTATTCTGCTGGCGTAATTTCTGCCAAACAGGTTAAACTCGGTGACTATTTGAACAATGCATTCCCTTTTAGATTTGCTGGTGTTCAATTTTAAATAGCTACCAGCAGTGAATGGTGACATACTCATATCTACTCTTGTGCGATCCCACCAATGTGAGTAAAATATTATATCATCTACTGTTTGGCTACATTGTGTACAGCATGGCTAATATTACATTTTACACAAAAGCTTTCTGTAGTATTTCATGAAACACACAGGTTACATTGGAATGTTTCAGTATCATTCATTGAGTAACTTGATGAGGAGCCAACTTACCGAGCACAAATGGAATTCAACCCCATGAAAAATTAAATGTGACTGCTATTTGAAGGTGGGGCACCCCCAGAATTCTATGTTACACTAACATGAAGAAAGGAGAAATCTTCCAAAAGAATGGAATCACTGCCTTTAGCACTCCTAGAAACTGCACCCTCAGTAATTTCCTGTGGAAAACAGAAATCAGGGAGTTCAGCCTCACACAGCTGATTCGAGTAAAATAGGATCGCGTCCATTTTGCACCCGATGTGTTGTAGGGAAGCTCACTAGAATAAATGTATTAAAATTACAATTATGCTGAATCTGTAATAGCGCACTTGTCTTTAACTGGTTCAGTTGCCGAATTTAATGACAATTGCTAAATGCAAATCGCCTAGTTACACAACAGCCATTCATAATAGTTGCCCATTCATAGTTATGAGGCTTACTGTGTGAAAAACTTACTTAAGGACTGTTGAAAATCCTGATTGAATTTTATCACTTCTATTTTGTGTTAATCTTATTAGTCAGTCCATAAAATCAATAATAAAAAATATTCTGCATCTTTTACTGAGGCATATATTAAACCATAAATGTGTGACTGAAAAGGGAACATAGCTATTCAGTTCACATGCCTGTTAAACAAAATTAATAAAAATGCATAAATTAATAAATTATCCTAAAGGAGAAAGATATTGCTTTATATTTGTTCTCAGAGAGTTGCATGATAACAGTAGAATAAAGAATACATAACTAGTATTTCTGAAAATGACTAATCATCCAGGTCATATGAGTATATGGTAGATTCCTTCTGTATAGACTCATACATTCTTGAGAAAGCAAGTCTCAACCCCAACATCCCTCATTTGTGGCATGCCTACCCATCTGTTGCAGATGCTCTGCAGTGATCTGCTATCACTTATCAGCAATAATTTCAGGTACTGTACACACATTCTTAATCTAATAAAACATTCAATTATTGGAGGCCTGTAAAAGCACTAAGACCACAAGAGTATTTTGTGTTATAATGTACATAGCAAACAGCATGCTGTTAGAAAATGACATTATGTATAAGTAAATATTTCAAAGAAACAAACACAACTGGCAGAGGGTCAGGAAAGTTTTGATGCAAGGAACATTCCCATCCCATGCTTACCATTGCCTTCTGCTTGGCTGCAGCCTGCAGGTATATTTTTGTTGAGCATAAAGCTCTTTATATTAACCTTACTTGAATTTTATTTTTACATTTCCCCACTTTTTACTCAATTTTCTAAAATTACTATGCATACATTTGCAATACAAATTATTATATAGCTCTTGTAGTAGATAAGCAAATCATTTATATTCAAGGGCTTTTGTGTTGTGTAACTACATAAATATCACCCCAGAGAGCATTTGTTAGTTAAGTATGACCCTAACTTAATGTTATTTGTTTTACCTAAATGCACATATTTTCAATCAGTTCATTGCATTCAACCTGTTGTTGACCTTTAGTAGCTGCTGGGCTGAAATCCAAAAACTGAACTGTGTTCAAGTTGGCTGATTCTCATTGCTGTAACTATTTGTAATAGCTGAATGGATATTTTAAATCTGGTTGCATCCCTTTGTTGGACTTTCAAAAGAAAGTGTAGGACAATTATTTAATGATCAGGTTTCCATGTACAAAATTAGTGGGTGCAAAATAATCAATACAGCAAAACCTCTAAAGAGGAATTGGTTCCAATTTGAAATGGGAACTCAAATGGAAATGTTTACTTTAGGTAGCAATTAAAGAAATAGAGAATTGATTCTGCTGAAACTGGAATTGGCAGTTGCTTCTTATGCACCACTATACAACCCAGAGTGAAATTAAATATCCTGTCTGGTGGTTAACATATTTGTTTGCAGTACTTATCAGTGGCAGCAGTATCTTGCATTTCAAAAAGTAAGATAGACATCAAAACTGAACAACAATGAAATGCCCAGCTCGCCATTTAAAAAAAGGTAATTTTCCAATGTGCATTCGGACATGCACACACACACACACACACACACACACACACACACACACACACACACACACACACACACACACACACACACACACACACACACACGCGCTCACACACACGCCCGTATGCATATGTACAAAAATGTTTGAATGCACACATTTTCATAGGACTGTTTTTAAAGAAATGCAGATGTTATGTGATATTTGTTTTAAGCATAACCACCACACAAACTAGGTAACACAGAACGAAGAAGCCAAGCCAGTAATCCACTCCAAATATTTTAAGCACTTTCGTCTCCAAGTAGAAACTTAATCAGAACAAAGTTACTATCACCCAACAGATCCTAATATACACACAATAATTATCTAATTAACTACACCATAAACCTCTTAAAGCGAAATACATTTGTAACCCATCCTAGGTATAAAAAACATGGACTAGAAAATTTTAAACATGAAAAAACATAGCTACATGTTCCTACCTTTGTAAGATCATAACAATAATACATGACAACTAGGTTACTCACATTAAAATGCCTCGATCAAAGACTAAAAACATATGTCATATTTTATTATTTATTTTTATTTATTTTACATTTGTTAACCGGGTTAGTCTGGCTGAGCTTTAGGCTCATTTTCAGCAGAGACCCAGGGAGAAAAGCTCCTCTGGACTAGAAAACAATTTATTAAATTTTAGTAACATAGTAGTAACAATCAGCAATAGGATCTTACAAGCAGAGACCTGGAGAGAAAAAAGCTCCTCAGGCAATTCAATTATACAGAGTATTAACAATTGGCAGACAAGTATGTGAGTTGTTACAAACAAGGTTTTAAACAATTAGCAGAAGAAAATGTGACTAGTTACAATATTATTTAAGCTGCTTAGAGCAAATGAGTTAATAGTTAGGCTGATGCTTATTTAAAGTGGGCAGGATCTAGTTGTATAGGAGTTAGGAAACAAGAAAGGAAAGTAGGAATGGCTAGTAGGAGATGTAGGGGAGGTAGAGTATAGGAGACAGACTAGACAGGTAGGTTGTTTTGAGACTGTAAGAATTAAGAGTGGTTGGAAATAGAGGAAGGAAAGAGGTAGGAAGAGGCAGGGGAAAAGTGTTAGTTATACATTAAGAGTGAGGTGGTGAAATAGGTGAAAGGATGGTGGTTTCAGGGTGCTTGGCTACAGTGGCAAGACCACTTTGTTTTTAGATATTTCCTTGTGGCTAATATGAAACTTTTGCTATGCTGGAGGGATTTCATTTCCAAGGAACTGGTTCCAGGATATAGCTGGGTTATAATTATAGAAATGGCAGCCTATTTTGGTTTTGGGTTTGTAGATATCTAATAATTCTTGATTTGAGCTGCATAGCGTTCTAGCAGGGGAATATTTGGATATGATAGTGGAGATGCTGGGGCAGAAGGAGGGTAGATAGAGGACAGAGTGGATGATTTGTAGTTGGTATAGTTGGAGCAGCTAAGGGAATTCTAGCCAGTCAGGTTGCTGTAGTGTTAAGCAGTGGTATGACTTGTAGGTTTGGTTAGCTGCAAATCTGGCAATCTTATTATAGGTAGTTTCAAGCTTGGAAATAAGTGTAGAATTTAGGTTTGTGAATATGTGGCAGCTGTACAGGAGTGCTGGGAGTAAGAAAGCCTGGGAGAGAGTTATTTGGACAGTGTTAGTTAAGTATTTTCTGTTACGGAAAAGGAATCCAAGTTTCTGATGAGTACTTTTACCGAGTTAGTAATATGGAGATCGAACTTAAGCTGATCATCTATTGTAACACATAGCAATTTAGTACTAGATTCAGCTGAGATGATAGTGTTGTTGCAGGATAGGATGGTAAATGTACTTTTGAGTGTGGTGATGTTTTTAGGGAGGAAGAGTAGGAGCTTAGTTTTTTTTGGGATTAAGTACTAGTTTGTTATCACTAAGCCAAGTCTCAATGGTGTGGAAGGATGCCTGGGTAGTTGAGTGGAGGTCAGTTGGGTTGTCAGCAATGGTTATAACATTTGAGTCATCAGCATATTGCACAAGACATGACTGGGGACAAGAGGAGTAGAGCAAGTTGCTGAAAATATTAAAGGATTATTTATTTATTTATTTTTATTTATTTTACATTTGTTAACCGGGTTAGTTTGGCTGAGCTTTTGGCTCATTTTCAGCAGAGGTCCGGGGAGAAAAGCTCCTCTGGACTAGAAAACAATTTATTAAATTTTAGTAACATAGTAGTAACAATCAGCTATAGGATCTTACAAGCAGACACCTGGAGAGAAAAAAGCTCCTCAGGCAATTCAATTATACAGAGTATTAACAATTGGCAGACAAGTATGTGAGTTGTTACAAACAAGGTTTTAAACAATTAGCAGAAGAAAATGTGACTAGTTACAATATTATTTAAGCTGCTTAGAGCAAAATGAGTTAATAGTTAGGCAGATGCTTATTTAAAGTGGGCAGGATCTAGTTGTATAGGAGTTAGGAAACAAGAAAGGAAAGTAGGAATGGCTAGTAGGAGATGTAGGGGAGGTAGAGTATAGGAGACAGACTAGACAGGTAGGTTGTTTTGAGACTGTAAGAATTAAGAGTGGTTGGAAATAGAGGAAGGAAAGAGGTAGGAAGAGGCAGGGGAAAAGTGTTAGTTATACATTAAGAGTGAGGTGGTGAAATAGGTGAAAGGATGGTGGTTTCAGGGTGGTTGGCTACAGTGGCAAGACCACTTTGTTTTTAGATATTTCCTTGTGGCTAATATGAAACTTTTGCTATGCTGGAGGGATTTTATTTCCAAGGGGAACTGGTTCCAGGATATAGCTGGGTTATAATTATAGAAATGGCAGCCTATTTTGGTTTTGGGTTTGTAGATATCTAATAATTCTTGATTTGAGCTGCATAGCGTTCTAGCAGGGGAATATTTGGATATGATAGTGGAGATGCTGGGGCAGAAGGAGGGTAGATAGAGGACAGAGTGGATGATTTGTAGTTGGTATAGTTGGAGCAGCTAAGGGAATTCTAGCCAGTCAGGTTGCTGTAGTGTTAAGCAGTGGTATGACTTGTAGGTTTGGTTAGCTGCAAATCTGGCAATCTTATTATAGGTAGTTTCAAGCTTGGAAATAAGTGTAGAATTTAGGTTTGTGAATATGTGGCAGCTGTACAGGAGTGCTGGGAGTAAGAAAGCCTGGGAGAGAGTTATTTGGACAGTGTTAGTTAAGTATTTTCTGTTACGGAAAAGGAATCCAAGTTTCTGATGAGTTCTTTTTACCGAGTTAGTAATATGGAGATCGAACTTAAGCTGATCATCTATTGTAACACATAGCAATTTAGTACTAGATTCAGCTGAGATGATAGTGTTGTTGCAGGATAGGATGGTAAATGTACTTTTGAGTGTGGTGATGTTTTTAGGGAGGAAGAGTAGGAGCTTAGTTTTTTTTGGGATTAAGTACTAGTTTGTTATCACTAAGCCAAGTCTCAATGGTGTGGAAGGATGCCTGGGTAGTTGAGTGGAGGTCAGTTGGGTTGTCAGCAATGGTTATAACATTTGAGTCATCAGCATATTGCACAAGACATGACTGGGGACAAGAGGAGTAGAGCAAGTTGCTGAAAATATTAAAGGATTATTTATTTATTTATTTTTATTTATTTTATATTTGTTAACCGGGTTAGTTTGGCTGAGCTTTTGGCTCATTTTCAGCAGAGGTCCGGGGAGAAAAGCTCCTCTGGACTAGAAAACAATTTATTAAATTTTAGTAACATAGTAGTAACAATCAGCTATAGGATCTTACAAGCAGACACCTGGAGAGAAAAAAGCTCCTCAGGCAATTCAATTATACAGAGTATTAACAATTGGCAGACAAGTATGTGAGTTGTTACAAACAAGGTTTTAAACAATTAGCAGAAGAAAATGTGACTAGTTACAATATTATTTAAGCTGCTTAGAGCAAAATGAGTTAATAGTTAGGCAGATGCTTATTTAAAGTGGGCAGGATCTAGTTGTATAGGAGTTAGGAAACAAGAAAGGAAAGTAGGAATGGCTAGTAGGAGATGTAGGGGAGGTAGAGTATAGGAGACAGACTAGACAGGTAGGTTGTTTTGAGACTGTAAGAATTAAGAGTGGTTGGAAATAGAGGAAGGAAAGAGGTAGGAAGAGGCAGGGGAAAAGTGTTAGTTATACATTAAGAGTGAGGTGGTGAAATAGGTGAAAGGATGGTGGTTTCAGGGTGCTTGGCTACAGTGGCAAGACCACTTTGTTTTTAGATATTTCCTTGTGGCTAATATGAAACTTTTGCTATGCTGGAGGGATTTTATTTCCAAGGGGAACTGGTTCCAGGATATAGCTGGGTTATAATTATAGAAATGGCAGCCTATTTTGGTTTTGGGTTTGTAGATATCTAATAATTCTTGATTTGAGCTGCATAGCGTTCTAGCAGGGGAATATTTGGATATGATAGTGGAGATGCTGGGGCAGAAGGAGGGTAGATAGAGGACAGAGTGGATGATTTGTAGTTGGTATAGTTGGAGCAGCTAAGGGAATTCTAGCCAGTCAGGTTGCTGTAGTGTTAAGCAGTGGTGTGACTTGTAGGTTTGGTTAGCTGCAAATCTGGCAATCTTATTATAGGTAGTTTCAAGCTTGGAAATAAGTGTAGAATTTAGGTTTGTGAATATGTGGCAGCTGTACAGGAGTGCTGGGAGTAAGAAAGCCTGGGAGAGAGTTATTTGGACAGTGTTAGTTAAGTATTTTCTGTTATGGAAAAGGAATCCAAGTTTCTGATGAGTTCTTTTTACCGAGTTAGTAATATGGAGATCAAACTTAAGCTGATCATCTATTGTAACACGTAGCAATTTAGTACTAGATTCAGCTGAGATGATAGTGTTGTTGCAGGATAGGATGGTAAATGTACTTTTGAGTGTGGTGATGTTTTTAGGGTGGAAGAGTAGGAGCTTAGTTTTTTTGGGATTAAGTACTAGTTTGTTATCACTAAGCCAAGTCTCAATGGTGTGGAAGGATGCCTGGGTAGTTGAGTGGAGGTCAGTTGGGTTGTCAGCAATGGTTATAACATTTGAGTCATCAGCATATTGCACAAGACATGACTGGGGAC
The DNA here is from genome assembly GCF_019279795.1 of Protopterus annectens. Classification (NCBI taxonomy): domain Eukaryota; kingdom Metazoa; phylum Chordata; order Ceratodontiformes; family Protopteridae; genus Protopterus; species Protopterus annectens. The sequence continues at coordinate 526,168,160 of NC_056735.1, read as the reverse complement.
AAGAGGAGTAGAGCAAGTTGCTGAAAATATTAAAGAGTAGTGATCCAAGTATGGACTCTTAGGGGACTCCCATTTGTACAGTGAGAGGGGAGGATAGTGCAGAGAGTCATTTAACTGATTGCTGGTAGGTTGAGAGATAGCTGGAGAACTAGGAGATATTAGCGGGAGAGAAATGTAAGTTAGTGAGTTTATCTAGGAGGAGTGGGTGAGAGACAGTGTCAAAGGCTTTAGAAAGGTCAAGGAATAGGCATGAGACACGTTTATTGTTATCATGAGCTAGGGTTATTGTTATCACGAGCTATTTTTTACATAAAAAAGTCCACTTTTAGCCTTAAAACTGAACTTATAGAAATCTCGCTATTTAACCCAGGGTATTCGGAGGCATTAGCCCTTATTTGCCACCTAAGCCCTTTTAGTTTCAAATAATCATTAAGTGGACCTTCTCTCTCCTAGTTTTACCTGGTCATTAATAATAAACTTAAAATTGTGCCCTTCATGGCATAGTATATGTGCAGCTAAGGCATTATTATTTGTGTCTTTTTTGCCAATGCCATAATAATGTTGGTAAACTCTACTCCTGAAGGCATTAATAGTCTTTCCTATGTAAAAACTCAGACACATAGAACATAGGGCTAAATATACCACTGCCTTACTGCTACACAAAAACATCTTTTGTATCGTGTGTCTACCATAATTAGGTATACATACCTCTTCGGCTTCAATCATGTATTGAAATTGTAAAAAAAGCCACATTTTACCATGCCATTTACCTCTCTAATATCCTGTTTTGTTGCTCTAGCATGTTTTTTAAACTCACATCCTTCTTGTAGACAATATTGGGGCATGTACCCAGCAATTGAAGATGGTCTTGGTCTATGCTAAAAACATTCCAATTATGTCTAATAATGTCTCTAATATCTTGGAATTGATTATTATAACTAAAAATGGCAGATTTGTTGTAACTAATCCCCTCTTCCCGGTCTTCTCTACCTTGTAAATCAAATCTTGTCCCAATAAGGGGGGCAAAATGCCCACTATTCCTTTTTTGGATCACTTCTTTTAATATAGTGTTTACATAGGGAAGTGGATACCCTCTTCTTACTAACATATCCTTCAGCACATCAATTTGTTGTAGGAATTCATCGAAGTCAGACACCACATTCTACCCAGCCGCACCCCTTGTCCCTTCACTAAGGACTTCTTTTGATGAAGGGGGTGACAGCTGTCATAATGTAAGAGGGTGTTAGAATATGTAGGTTTTCTGAATATTGTGGATGTAAATTGGTTTGTTTCCACATCTTTCCTAATAGTTATATCTACGTAATTAACTTCTTGCATACTAACTGCATGTGTAAATTCTAAAAATTCTGTACTATTTTCAGTGAAAACCAAAAATGTATTCAACTCCCCTACATCCCTCTTCCATAAAATAATGATGTCTTCCAAGTAACGTCCATAGAATGTCCAACTTTCTGGAAAGGCACTGTTAAAAATAAATTCCCTTTCCCAAAATGCTAACACAATATTGGCAAATATAGGGGCACACGCTGCCCCCATTGCTACTCCTTTACACTGCTTAAATAGCTGTTGTTCACAGGTAATAATGTTGGTGCCCAAACTAATTCCACCAAGGTTCTAACTGTTAAAATACGGTCATGGCTTAAAAAGGTATATTGACAAAGATATTGGTAAAACCAGTCAATTCCAGTGTCATGAGGTATTACTGAAAATAAATCTCTGATATCAATAGTGATGAGTATCAACTGGTCACTATACATATTGTTAGTGATTTTACTTAGAAAATGCCAGAAATCTTTCAAAACCCATGGGCAGTCCTTTAATACATTCTTAAGTTGAGTATCTATGAGTTTAGCTATGGGATAAGTTTTAGATGCCCTGGCATCAACTATTGGTCTCAGTGGGGGGGGGGGTCCAGAGATCTTTATGTATCTTCAGGACCCTAAAAATCATTGGTATTGTTGGATGTTTCACTACCATAAATTGATATTCGTCTATACTAATTTGATGGTTCAATATTAATTATTTCAACATGACATCTACTTTCCTATAGGAGATATTTTTTCATTCAAACTGATTTCACAATAAGTGTCAGCATATAACAACGTGATCATTTTGTTAGTATACATATCCTGCCTTTGTCAGGTTTCATAACCCTTAGTTCAGCATTGTTACATATTTCTTTCAATAACATCATTTCATCTTTGTTAATATTACTGCCACAATCCCTTTCATCCCTTTTTATCCTAAACATATTCCTAATGTCATTCTCACACATTTTTTTTCAAAAATCTGGACAGTAGGATGTAAGGTAGGGTTGAATACATTTAACTTCTTACATGATTTAATTTCACCAGATATGTTATTAATCCCTTTAAAATAAAATTCAAAGTTAAGTTTCCTTGTGTATAGTTTTAAATGTATTAATACTTCATCTAGTGATGGTCTCTTAGCAGGAACAAAAGACAGCCCTTTTTCAAATAAATCAGCTACCAAATCATTAAATTCAACATTGCTATAATTATAGACCTTGAAATCACCACTTTTGTTATTTATAATATTGTATGTAGCAATGCCAACATTCAATTCATCATTTAATATCTGGTACCCCTTCCCCTCCTTTTCCCCCTCATATACATGGGGTATCTGTAATTGTAATACACCTCCCCCCCTCTCTGATTCCTCAGCCTCTCGGACCTTCTTAGAGAGGGGTATTCTAAAGGGTTGGGGGTATATTCTACATTATGAGCATTTACATTACTGTTGTTAGCATTTTGTATAGCATTATTGTCCTCTTTTGAAACTCTTTGCTGTCTTAAAGGGGGAGAAGGATAAGCTTTATGCTGTTCATATTCTCGTTCATCTCTTATTAGTTTATTAGTTTTCCTTTGTTTTAGTTCATTTATAGTCCCATCTATCCTTTCGAACACTCTAAAATAGTCTTGTTGTTTAGACTCAAACAACAAATCAGTGTGTGTATACTGTGATCAATAATTTTTATTTTACCAAGCAATTATGTAATTTTCCTATCATTGTCTCTTATTAGACATTCCAAAAGTTCACACCCATGCTTATTAAAACGCTCCAATAGTTCTAAATGTAACAAAGAGTCTCTTACCAGACCTGAGGGAAATTTCCACAACCGTAGTCCTTTTGGTACCCGTTCAGTCCGTACACATTCCCTCAGGTAGTTATTTTCTAGTTGGAGCTTACGATATTCCAGGGTGAAATCTTCAAATTTCTTCAGTTGTTCATTATTTTGATTAGGAATTTTAGTATAGTTCGAGCTTCATTCTTTTTCACCCACCAACCACTGTGTAAATAAGTTACGGCTGTTATAGGAAGTTCCACCCCTTGTGGATCCCGTATTTGACACTGTATGCAAATCCTGCCTCTCTGATTGGCTGGATCTCAGCGAACGTTGTCTCTGGGCCAGCATAATACCTCCGGAGCTGCTGCTGTCATGTGATATTTTTTTTAACTCCAGTGAAAGTTGTTTCAGGTTTGCAAAAACAGGTCTATTAAGAATAAACCTGAATATATTGCTTAATCATAATTTATCTTATTAGCAATTTTATGTAGCTATTCCAGTCCATAAAACAGTTGGCAAAACATGAAAATTATGCAGTAGAGAGGTGTAGAAATTTTCTCTTTACATTTCCTCCACATATGTTTGCTGTGCTGTGTTATTAAAAGCAAAGTGAATAAAACAACTGCAAAGCAGTGAACCCACTGTGATGAAAAAAAATGATCTCCTACCCTGTGTGCCTATAACATTTGTGAATCAATTCAGAAAAAAAGCTAAAAAGTAATTCTCCTTAGCAATAATTCAAAGTCTTTTCATTTCTTGACTTAAGATTGCTTGCTGGCATTCTAAAAATAGCATTGATGGCCTGAAAAATATTTACTACTGCTTGGTTTAGAAACATATGTTGAATACAATGGGTGCCATGAAAATTATGTTACATTTGTTTTTAACTTAATTGTATAGTAGTGTTTCATTTAGAGAAAGTCACATTTTGTCTCTCTCTGGCTTTCTCTCCAGCATAGTGATTACAGCTAATGTCCAGTCCAGAGTATGTTTTGACATGGACTTTAACTGTTCTCTTCTTGTACATAAAAATGAGTTGGTTCAGCTATGCATCATTTTTATGATGTTGCTACTTATCATCTCTCCATTTTTAGAATTTGAGGCTGGTGTTCTAGGAAATGATACGAAGACAGAAATTTCCCTAAGAGGTAACTGACATTTTCTACAGAGTGAAGAAATAATGTTTGGAGATCAGACACAAAGTAAGAAAGAGAATATTTTAAATAATGTTCTGCAAGACTTTCCCCAGGATTCAGTAAAGTGTACATGGTGTTTTTCCACCATGCCTGCTTTGCTGCTAATTGCGCACATGGTCGTGGGAAAATTTAAGTTCAGTAAGCATCATGTAGAGGCAGGCGCCCCTCCGGAAAGGAGTTAAACAATGTGGCATGCTAATCAGCTGCATAAGCAGCTGAATAGCATGCTGATTACCCCAGGAGACACCATGGAGAAATTCAACAAGCCAGAAATCAACTGTGTAGACTCTGTGCTGGTGTTCTGTCTGTACTGGAAAACTTTTCAAATACAGACATGGAAAGGAGTCTACACAGCATACATCTCAACCACTTAGAGCAAGAAATCTAAAGAAAGCCATCAATAATGGGGGACAAAGGTCCAGAAATAGGGACAGATTTTAAATATTGCACTTAATAACTTAAAAAAGTTGCTAAAGTAACAGGGCTTGTGTTAAGAACAGAAATGCAGCTTTGCTGCCTGCCCCCAAATGAACAGTACAGTATCCCAGGCCAGTAATCAAGGAGCGTCAATCCTCATAACTGACACCGGTGGGAGACAGACACTAAAAACAGGAATGGATTTACACAGTATTTTTCAGATGCAGCTCTCTGCATCAGGCACAGTTTCCCCCAAGAGCACACATGGAACATGCTCTAAACCTGGGACTGGACTCTCTGTCTCTCCAGATACCAAACAAGACACACTTTGGAGCATTGTGTCCCAATTCCAAGTAGGTGATACACCCACACCTGTGTATTTGACTTTCACACACACACACACACACACACACACACACACACACACACACACACACACACACACACACACACACACACTCGCACACACAAACACACACACACACAAACACACACTTCTGTGAAAGGCTGTCACAGATTTACAAGATTGCCCCTTTTGCCTAGACTATAAGATAACCAGGCTGCCACCAGTCAGCCACTCTAAGACTCTTACAAGGGTATCTAATTATCCTGAGTAAAATCAATACTAATATAAATGGTACAGTATAACCAAAGTAGCAAGGCTTTTGGAGTGGCCAAGGCATCAGTAAAATATGCACAAGTACTCTCAAGATGTTTAAAGTATTCTCTAAAAGACCATCTTCAATGAAAGGTATAAAAATATTTAATAATAAATAATAAAATAGAAAAAATGAGAATACTAAATATCTCAGTACAATAAACACCAGTGTTTCAATCACAGGAGAAAAAATATAACACAGTTGGACAGATTCACGCTGATGTAGAAAATCAATACTTAACTAATCTCACTGTATTTCCTGACTGTCTAAAGAATAACTGTTCCCTAGCTATCTCAATTAATATAGCAAGGCAAGACAGGATGCTGAGATGCTTACTTCCACAAGGCAAGATGATGAGCTACTAACTTCTAACTAACTGACCTAACTGTAATAACTGACATAGCTCTTTTATATCAGGTTCCAAAGAAAACAAAACAAACTGCTGTGTGAGTTCCATCCTCCCAGTGCTGGTTATAGAATGACATCACATTTGATCACCTCATTCTGGTGCAATACACACTCAGAGCTTTGCTAAGATCTGTTGCAGTATCCAAAAAGTATAGAAAAATTTCAACAACTTCTACTCTTCCCTTCCAGAATTCTTTGTTTAAACATATACATTTAATCAGTTATAATAACACTGTTGATACATTTTTAATACACGCATCTGTACAAATCAGTGTGATAGTCAAATGACACAAAATTCATTACAAAATTCCAGCTAACTATGTTGACATATGTTAAACATGCACTGCCCTATTCTCCCTGGTACTGATGACAATACCTCACATCATCACACAGACCATAACTCTCAACCTCTCAGGGCAAGACATCTGGACAAAGCCATAAAGGATAGGGGAAAAGACCCATAATATGTACAGTTTTTAAATATTGCTCTTACAAACTTAGAAAATTGATAGAACAACAGTTTTGCAACAGCAGCAGCAGTTGACAGCTTTGCGTACCTCTCGACCTGTTACACATACCTTTCAACCTCTTAGCACAAGAAATCTAGACTAAGCCTGACATAATGGGGGGTTCAAATGCACATAAACAAGGACACATTTAAAATATTGTTCTTATTAACTTAGAAAGTTGCTAAAGCAATAGGGCTTGTGTAACAGAAATGCAGTTTTGCTGCCCCACCCCCCCAATGAACAATAATCCTTATAAGTAATGCAGACCATACTTCTCAACCTCTTAGGGCAACACATCTGGACAAAGCCATAAATAATGGGAGGCAAGGTCCAAAAATAGGGACAATTTTTAAATATTGCTCTTACAAACTTAGAAAGTTGGTATAAAAACAGGTTTTGTTACCATGCATTTTCTGAAGGGTATGAAATCTGAAACGCAAATGTCTGTCATTATTTTCTGATATCAATCTTTAATGACTTGTCAATGTTTTGCCAGAAAATTGCAGTTTTATGAAAAATGGACCAAAATATGAAAAAAATCCATCTAAAATGCAGTACTCCTCTGTGTAGATATATCCCAAAGTAATATCCTCCCTTCTGTGTTCAACATTCGGCTCCCCTTCAGTTTCCCTAGCTATAAATTTGCCAATGGTGTAGATTCAGGCTGACAGCATGATGAAGATGCAAATGAGGTTTGTACTCATTAGAATTGCTGAATACCAAAAAATTGGACCCGTGCAGGGATGTAAACATAGTGCAGGTACTCCCTCAGTGTTTGTGTTTATGGGTTGGCAACTTGGCAACTGGGAATGCTTACATCAGGTGGGTGTGTCAGATTAGAATTACAAAGTGTTACACATAGGCCTGTCAAGATTAGAAATGCAAGTAAGCAGTGCACAATTCTCAGGTTATGTGTCATTAATATCCAATCTCCTCTTCATTTTGTTGGCAAATTGTGTTTTCTCAGGTTTTTAGTATTGTTTAGTGCAAAAGAAAATAAAAGAAAAAAATTAACATAGGAGAAATAGTTGAAATGAGGAAAATAAATCTATGACATACATAATAAAAAATGTTAGTACACATGAAACATGTCTTCATACGTCTGGAATTCAACTCTCACTCCAATGCATCTTCAGAAAACAGGATGGGTGCATTATCCCTCTTTGCCATGCAAACAGCTTTTCAGCAAAGAACTGAAGTCATTCTTCACATAACCAATTGCAACAGAATGTACACTGATATCAAACCATAAACTGTTATTTCCTCATTTATTATTATATTTGGATGTAGTACACTTAGTGATCACACAATCTCTTATAGGTTCATAGGATGATACTAGGCTATTGGCCCAGAGTCCCTTATAAGCCTGGCCAAGAATTTCACCCATGTTCCCACAAAGTCAGCACCTGTTTCCCCTGTCAGCAGGGACACAGGTGGCACCCCAGGGGTGTATTTTCTGTTTTCCATCCAGTCGTCCAGGTTCCTCTTAAAGAGGGTAGTGAGGTACTCTGTTTGACATGGACAGGGAGTCTATTCCACAGATGGAGAGTCTTTGGGACACATATCTATCTTGCCAACAAGTTCTATTAATATCTCAAACCAGGTTAAGGCCTTGCGTACGGGTTGCAGGAGTTGAGTTTGACTTACAGATATGCAGCAACTCCATCAAGGCTAGGTCTGAGATGGTCTTGTATGCCAGACACAGATCACCTCTGAGCAGTCTGTACAAGACCAAGCAGAGGGACAGGGCTTTTAGCCAATCTGTATAGGATAGGTGTTTGAGACCTGGATGTTCCTGCCAGGAACCTCTGTGGTCTCTCCAGCTGCTGCATGTGCTTGGCAAGTTAAATGCCTAAGATGGCATTCTATTCGATAATGGGTCTGATAAAGGAGGAATACAGGGATGTTATGACCTCCTTGTTCCTGGATGAAATACCCTTACTTATGATGTGTCCCATGTAGAAAGTCTTCCGTATAACAGAGGCAATGTCGTGGTAAAAAGTCATTTGGCTAACAACCTGGGTACCCAAGTCCCTCACTTCTGATTGCTTGCTTAGCACATTGTTATTAATGTGATAATTAGTGGGAACACCATTTTCCCCAAAGGGGATAATGATGCATTTCTTGGCATTCAGTTTGAGGCCATACTTCTAGCACCAGTCATTAGTTTGGGTAAGGCCCACTTGGAGGATATTCACATCACTAGGCAAATTTAAGAACCCATCTTGCAGTCATCTGCAAACTTGGTCAGCCACCGACCACTGGTTTTGGCTTACACCATAGAAAAGTATATCCCAAACAGTAGAGGCCTCAAGACCAATCCTTGGGGTAAGTCGGTTGTTATGGGTCTGGTACTAGAGGTGGGTTCCCCTATTTGACTGAAATGGGTTCTATCAGTGAGCCAGTTATATACCCATTAACATATGGGTTGATGCCTACATGGGAGAGTTTATCTTTTATATCTAAGTGGGGAATAGTGTGGAAGGCTTTGGCTAGGTAAAGGTAGGCAGGTGCACCATCTTCCTCTTGTCCATGGCTTTGGTTACTGTTTCGAAGAAGTCGACCAAGTTTAACAGGCATGATCTCCCTTTGACAAAAATCAAACTGTGTGGGGTTAAGCGGTTGGAGGTTGCCAATGTCCTTGTTTATAAGGTCCATGATAATGCATTTCATGGCCTTTTAGATTAGCCTAGTTAGGCTGATGAGTCTATAACTGCCTGGGTTGGTGGATGCTCCACCTTTATGTAGAGGGATGACTGTGGCTGTCCTCCATTCAGCTGGGATGAAGCCAGTGCTCAGGCTTTGGTTGAATAGGGTATATAATGGTGCTGAGAGCTCATGCCTGAGTTCATGTAGGATGCAGCCAGGGATGTTGTCGGGTCCCATGGAGGCTGTGTTTTTTGCCTTTGAGAGAGCATTAAAGACCTGCTGTCTGGTGATGAGGGGAGGGGGGCAGGTGCTGGGGATGTCCTGGTTTACTGATGGTGGGAACAGGGGAGTGAAGTTTCCAATGAAGCTGTCTGCAAGCAGGTTGGCTATATCTAAGGCATTTGTGTATGTGGTGTTCTTGACCACCAGTTCAGAGTAGATTTGGTTGTTACCTTTGAGATTGCAGATGTATGTGAAGAAGGCCTTGTGATTGTCCTTAGTGGATGTGACCAATTTGAACTCAAAGTTAGTCTTAGGGGATTTCACCAGTGACCTTATTTGCCTGATCAGACAAAAGAGAGATTGGTTCCAACTTGGCACCTGCTCCTTCTTGGCCCTTGACAGCATTTTTTCCCTTTTATTATAGAGTTTGTTTGTTGCTGCTGTCCACCAGAAAGGTTTACTCTTCCTTAAGGAAGATGATTTGGTCCTGTCAGGTATTGCTGAGTCCATGCAACTATATAGGTGCTCATATAGTTTTTTGGTGTAGGCTTGGACATTAGTGCTAGTTTCAGTTGAAGGGACAGTGGCTGTAAAGCTGCTTATATCTGCTCTCAGGAGGTTGTAGTCAGCTTTGGAAAAGTTTTTTTTTGTTTGACCCAGGCAAGGGGGGAGGGTCAGAGGAGATGGTGACTTCAAACATGATCACTTTATGGTCAATTCCTACCAAGGAGGATGACACTGTAGGGGTGCTACAGTGGTTACTCATGTTGGTTAGTACCAGGTCCAAGATATTTTCACCTCTCATGGGGGCGTCGACCAGCTGATCCAATGCACTGGCACTGACAAAGTTGAGGAATCTCTGGGCATTCGTGTTTGGGCTAGAATGGGTCTTCCACTCTATGGTTGGGTAGTTAAAGTCACCCAGGATCAGAGTAGAGGGTTAAATCTTGATGGATTCAAGTAAATCCAGATAGGTGGTGTGGGCGTCCTGAGTCATGTTTGGGGGTCTGTAGCTAGCTATGATTTGAATAGGTGTTTTGTCAACAGTTAACTGCACCTGGAGCATCTCATGTGTGTCATACTGTTTGACCAGCCTGGAGATGTGTATGTCTTTGATAAATATTGAAACTCCAACTCGTTTGGCTTTGTAGCCCCCTGTTTGGCATCTGACAGTATGGTAGGATGAGTAACCTGGTAAGTCTGCGGGTGTTCTCTGCAGCTTTGAACCAGGTTTTGGTGACTGCACAAATATCAGCATCTTCCAGGGAATGCTTGCAATGAGTACAGCTTTATGTTAAGACTCTTAGCGTTTAGCAGCATGACCTTTAAATTTCATTTAGAAGAATTTTTTCACGTTGGCAATTTTGTCCTCATGACTTTGGCTAAAAAGGCACTATAGGGGAGGCAAGAGCCTTTGCCAGAAGCCTGAAAGCCAGGTGGACAGGTGAATGACATCTCTGGCAAAGCATCATAGTCTGTCAATCATGTACTCCCAGACTGTCAGGTCCTAGATCTCCATGGAATGACACCAGAAACTAAGCCAATTGTTAAAGTCAATCATTTTCTGTTTGTATTGAAGCATCATTCTGGGTGATGGTAGGATGATGCTTAAGGCTAGTGACATACCTGCCTGGGACATATTCAGTAAGCTCAATCATGTCTCTCTTCATGTAGTCCAGACAGGTACATCTCAAGCTATTTACACCAACATGGACAGTGACAGACTCATAATAGTACCTGTTGTTGAGAGACTTGAGTGCATGCATGATATGGCAGATTCTAGCACCTGACAAGCAACCTACCATGACTTGCTCCTTGTCTAGCCTGGTGAAGGTCACATGTGTGTCTCACGGTAGAGTCTCCTATGATTAGCATGTTGGGTTTGTGGCTGGGCCTTAGAGGCTGTGAGACACAGACGTCTGTGTTGCTTGATGCTGTGGGTTGTGATGTCCATGTATGTTTTTGCCTCGGAGGGCTCTTTTGTTTAAGTATGCTTTTGTTGAGGACCTCCACATATGTGGGAGTGTGTTGTACAGGTGTGGGTGATATTAGATGTGTGGTGTTTGTCGTGTTGGTGCAGACAACCTTCTCAGTACCAGATGCACTGGTTTGTGATTGAGAGAGCAAGAATTCTAGGTTCTTAATGTAATTGCATCTCTCACATATTGTGTTCCTAGATGGTAGTAGTAGAGGATTATCCATGTGCATGAGGCAGTTGCAACACTGTTTCAGGATGTGCATATCAAGCAAATAACAACCACAAAAGTGATTGTTCTTTTTGTTAAGTTTTTATACTCTGTAAAGGCTGGTGTGTTGAGGCACTAGAGGATTTATTAATAAAAGAGCTCTTTATTTTGGATTGTCTGGCTGTGAATACATTGTTTATGCCCATATCAACCAGACTAACAAGAGAAACCACAGGAAATTGTCCAACTATGGTTGTCAGAATATGTAGAAGAGAGGTCAGGGATAGAAGAATGGGTACTATCTGAGGGAGTACCTATAGATGTGAGTAGGGCTGGATGAAATCAATACAGAGCTGCAAGGAAGGGCATCTTTATACAGGAGTGCTGGAAGGAAAAAATGCAGCTATGATACCTCACAAAGGGTTAAAACAGCACTGTGGTGGTTTGCAGCACACAGACAAGTGCAAACCCATGCAAACGCAGGGTTTAAATACCACAAAAATGAAAGTAAAACAGAAACACTAGAATTGACCAATTCACCCTTGTCCCTGAGCTCTTAGCTAAACAGCCTATGCCAGACCAGTTCCAGCCAGTTCACTTACTCCCACTAAGTGCATGTAGGCCCCAGCCAACTCAAGACAGCATATCAGAAAATACAGGAATCACACAGACAGAGCTGGATACAGCAAAACATTTAACCAAACTACGCTAAAGATATTTAACTCTGTTTAGGTTGATTTAACACAGGAGAACAGACACACACTTAAATATAACAGCAGAACAGTTCAAGCTCAGTTAATTAAACAGTTTAACAGTAAAACAGTGAATAAATACAGTGCAGATGTAATACAAGTTAATAAAACAGCACAGTTAATCAAATACAATTGCAGTAGAAGTCATGATTATGATTATGATTATGATTATGATTATTGCTTGCAAATATACAGATCTGTCTTATCTTTCTGTGTTTCTTGGTCATTCATCAGTTATCCGACCAGTACACTTAGACATACAGTCTGTAAGCCATGCTCTATCATTGGCCTTAATATCTGTGAAGACATTAACTAGCAATAATATGATATGCATTTTCCAACAACTGAAGGGCAAGTTGTATGGCACAAACAAACTTAGACTGCACTTTGTGGGGGAGTGAAGGTGAGTTACTGTTATGGCACATACAATGGTACTACTGTTCTGTTGAGGGGGAAACAAAGCTGAGTTACTGTTATGGCACATACAAGCATAGACTGTTTTTTTATGGGGGAGCAAAGGTGAGTTACCCTTATGGCACAAACAAGAATGGACTTTTCTTTGGGGGGAGCAAATGTGAGGTATGGTGATGACACAAACAAGAATGGACTGTTCTTTTGGGGGGAGCAAAGCTGACTTACTGTTATTGCACAAAGAAGGATATGTTGCTCTTTTTAGTCTCCTTGTTTTGCATCCTGTCTGTTGTTAGTATTTCACATCTGTAGACTGTTTTATGTTTCACCAGTGGGTAATACTGATTGGCTACCTTTTCAGTTTTATCTGGGAACAGTTATTTTGTAGTTATGTGATATTTATGTGTCTTTTAGGAAACCTACAAATATGTCAGTCAGGTATGTCAATCCACAAACACCCCCCTTCGATGATGCTGAAAACCAAGTCATAGTCGATGGGTTTTGGCAACATGGTGCGTTTCTCCTGGAAAAGGGATGGGAAGAGATGGCCTGTAGGATGTGAATGCAACAGCAGATTGTTCATGATGCCAGTACCATCGGCAGCCATGACAGAACATAAAACAGGTGTATCATAGGGCCAATGCCATGATAACATCTGCTAGGAGTTGAGCAGCTGCAGTGGGCCATGACTAAATGGTTACTGCAGGTGGGCCTGCTAGGGAACCATCACTAACCCCCAATGAAGAGTTCCTGTACAATCACAGAGATCCAGGCAGCTCCCAGGAGAGTGCAGTACATCAGGTCCTGGATGTGGGCACAACACCTTCTGAGACAGCAAGCATGTCCCAGGAAGAGCTTCCAGGTAAGCTTTGATATCTCAAAAATTGAATACTATTGTATAGTAAAACAATAGAAATGAATAAGTTAATTCTGTATCACATGTCCTTTTTTGAGGGGGGGTTGAAGATTGCTACAGTTATAAAATTAGTTTGGAGTTGTCAGACACATTCTTGTTCAAAGTGCTGTTAATGCACATATACAGGGGTAACTGTATTAACCCCTGTGTTACTGTTAATTGTGATGATGTTGCCCATACCTCTTTCTTAACTTCTTTCAGGACCATCTGGAGTACAGCACAGTAAGTCTTCTGTGGATGGTAAGCCAAATATTTTTTATGTTAGTACTGCTGAGCAATTTAAAGAAATATTGCAATCTGTGATATTGATCTCAGGCCTGTTGTGTTTATTGCTGTTCTCTCTGTAATAGTGGCAGCACTGTTAGTTTGTTGGCATATAAGTGGCAGCACTGTTAGTTTGTTAGCATATATTGCATTATAGTAGTGCAGGTATTAATGTATTCCTGTGTTGCTTCCTTTTTGTTACAGGTCATCATGAGAGTGGGAGTGTGGGCCCTGTACAACCTGATGTCAGTGTATCCGCAGACTCTGATGATGATGGTGGCCAAACTGGGACACAGTCAGTTGAGCAGAGGGTGAATCTGACACAGAGGTTGATGTACAGCCACCCCCTGCATTTCCATTAGACACAACCAGTTGGCCTATGCCTACCCAGTCCACTCAGCCTGCAGATATTGGATAGGTGGCTACTGCAGTTTCAGTGCCTGTTGAGTCTGTCCATAGCCAAAGTGTCAGTGAAGTGCCACACAAGAGGACTGATAGGGGTGCCTGGAGGGAGCCTGCTTTCCCTCCTCTACCTGATGCAGGTGTCACTTCCTGTGCCACTCAACTTATGTTTAGAGCCATCATTGAGGCACAGGCACATTCCCATAAGAGCTCCAGATAAATGCCTAGGGTTGTGAAAATTGCACAGTTTGACATGCATGATTGTCTCCACTGTGTTGCTGATTCACTAGTTTGGATGAATGACACAGAACGAGATATGTCTGTGATGGACTGAGGGGTGTCTGTCATGGAACAAGCAGTGTCTGTGATTGAACATCAACTGGGAGGGGAGTAGCATCCTCACTGGCATAGGTCAGCCACATCATCTGCTGTCAGACAACATGGACGAGACCAATCACACTCCCATAGTGGTTGTAGTTCTACTGCTCCATCAGGGAGTCTGCTGTCAACAGCCAGATGTGGCAGGCTATGGGGTTGTGGTCCTCAGTGTCCCTGTGAAGGGAGCTCATCCAGCAGATATCAGTCATGTTCAGGTAGTAGCACTACATCTGACCTTGAGCTTAGACATGCCAGTGCATCTTTTGGCAGAGCCAATTCTCATGGTTGGTGACAACAATGATGAACTGCCACCTCTACCATGCCTGGCTCACACATGTCTGACAGACCAAGACATAGAGCTAGCACAGAGCTGCTCTGTGTTCATGTAGACACTCACACTTGAATTTCACCTGGAGAACATCTACAGACACACACACACAACAATTACTCAGGTTATTTCACTGGCCATTTGTTGTTTTATCCTAATGTCTGCCTTCCTCTCCTTCCTACTCACACACACATTCACCGACCTTCTGTGTCAGCCTAGGCTTCCTGCCCCCCACACACAACACCCTGTGCAAGTGATGATAACTGTGCCATATCCCTATTTTCTATCTTTTGGATTCAGTGATAGAAAAGCTGTGTCTGATGCTCAGGGTGCATAGATAACTTAGTGCTTAGTATATCTGCATTTATGTTGTTGAACTGGTCATTGTACCTTTGACATATATTGGCCTTAGAAAGTTACATAGTTGATAGCATCAACATTTCGCAAAGTTATAATGACTGCTCTTGTAAGGGTGTTGAGGTCAGAAACTGCAATGTGTATCATTACTTTCTAACTTCTCTCTTTAATGATCTTCCAGGACAAACGTATGGTGCACATCAGAAGTCATGCCATCATATGCAGATCTTAGGACTGTATGACAGCACTGTAGTCAAATCTCATCAGAACAGTAATACAGTATAATGCTGTCTCTTGCATATACCTCTACAGACACATGCAGCAACTGGAGAGACCACAGTGCTTTCTCGGGAAGATAACACAGGGCCTGCAAACCAAGGCTTGATGTATGCAGATCGATTAAAAGCCATGTCACTGTCATCTGTCTGGTATAGGATGAGGTGACATCTGCCTGGCATCCAGGCCAGTGTCTAACCATGCCCTGGTGGCATGACTGCATATCCAAACATCTGATATAGCTGATGACATCAGCAGTGTCTGTTGAGAATATAATAACAGTGTCCCACATGTTGTGGTAAAAGGATCTCTGTAATGTCAGGCAAAAGTACACACACACACACACACACACACACACACACACACACACACACACACACACACACACACACACACACACACACACACACACACACCATTGACTACAGTGAGAATAGAACCCCTACTGATCTAAGTACAGAGATTACAAAACACAGTACATAACACAAGCACCAGGCACAAGTCTGACTTTTGCAAGACTGCAGCTGAACTTATAGTACATGACATCAGCAGTCCATGTGTGAGACAAGATGTTGGCAGGCCTGCATACATTCATAGCTTCATAGGATCATACAAGGCTACTACCATAACGGCCCTAGGTTCATAGGTTCATAGGAGATTACTAGTCTAATGACCCTAGGGCCTTGTCAAACCTACCTAAGTTGTGCCATTGTTCCTATACACCAAGATATGTAGTCCATAGTTGTGAATCCATGATCAACATTGGTTGATCCTATCTAAGAGGAACATAGATGAAACCTCTGGGGTAAATTGATGATTTCCCATCCAATTGTCCCAATTACACTTAAATAGGGTCATTAAGGAGTTGAGTTTCACGTGAATTTTGAGTTTGTTCCATAGAAGTGGCATTCTCTGGGGGATATATCTGTCTCTCCAGCATGTCTTTTTGATGTTGCAAGCTAGGTTAAGGTCCCTAAATTGAATAAGTCTTGCCCCTTTTGTGATTTCCAGAGGTGCAGCATTTCCATTAAGGCAGGGTTCGGGACTGCTCTGTAGGCCAGCCACAGGTCATGTCCCAGTAGTCTTTATGATACAGAGTACAGTGACAGTGACTTCAGTCTATCCATGTAGGTAATGTATTGAAAGTCCCTGAAGTTTCTTAGTGAGAAACCTCTGAGGTCTCTCCAGCTGCAACAGGTGTCTTGTGAGGTACATGCAAAAGGGAGCAACGTTCTATAGTATTGGTCAGATGAGGGACAAGTACAGTGGAATTATAACATTCTTAGTCTTGGATGCTATGCCCCCCTTATGAGATGTGCAACATAAACGGCCTTCTTTACCACTCTGGATACATGATGATCAAATGTGAGGTTGCCATCCAACTGCATTCCCGAATCTTTCACCATTGGATTAGAACATGGGGGGTATTATTAATATTGTAATTTGCAGGGACTTTGCCTTTGCTGAAAGGGATAATAATGCATTATTTTGAGTTAACTTTAAGTCTGTGGCTTTGGCAACAATAATTTATGTATGTAAGCACATTTTTTAGTATGTTGACTTCATTTGGGGATCCAATGATTGTGCCCATTTTGCAGTCGTCAGTGAGCTTGTTGAGCCACAGACCATCTTTTTTTCATCTGATTTTCTGAGAAATGCATTCAAAATGATAGGCGTCCCAGCACAGACCCTCTTGGGACACCACTGGTAACAGGTCTGCTGGTAGAGGCAGAATCCCCACCTATGACTGTATGCACTCTGTTGGTGAGCCAGTTGGCTACCTATCTAATGACGTATGGCTTAATCCCTATGTGGGTGAGTTCCACAATGATGCCTCAGTAAGGGATTGTGTCAAAGCCCTTGGCCAAGATGAGATAGGTAGAATGTACTGATATGATTTCATCCAGGGCTTTAGTGACACTCTCAAAAAATTCTGCTATGTTTAATAGGCATGATCTGCCCTTGATGAAGCCAAACTGTGTTGGGGTGAAGTTTGAATGTCACCAATGTCCTTGATGATAAGGTCCAAGATGATTCTCTTCATGACCTTGCAGACAAGGCTGCTAGGGCTTATGTATATATAGTTCCCCAAGTCGCTTGAGGGACCCCCCCTGTGCAAGGGTATTATGGTTGCTGTGTTCCCCTCTGCTGAGACAAAGCCAGTACTTAGACTGTGTTTGAAGGAAGCATCTAGAGTTTCTACTAACTCTTGCTTTAGACTGTTTAGTATGCAGCCTGGGATGTTATCTGGTCCCATAGAAGCTGTGTTTTGGCAATGACAAGTGAGGTTATGACCTGTTATTTGGAGATAATAGGTCTGTTGACAGGTAGGCTGTGGGGTATGATCGGTGGAGACAGGTATGTAAAATTGTTGCCAAACCTTTCTACTAACAGGTTGGCTATGTCCTCAGGTTTAGTATGAGTGGTACCGTCCACTCTGAATTTAGTGCAAAGCCAAGCCTTCCCTTTTCACATTACAGACATAGCTAAAGAATGCTTTGTGATTATCCTTAGCTACGGATGCCAATTAAGTTTTATAATTAGCTTTAGAGGACTTTACATGATATCTAATTTGCTAGTTCAAGCTATGGATGTTGTTTTTCTGCTGAGATGATTCCCTCTTATTCCTGGACATCAGTTTCTTTCTCTTGTATAATCTATTTATGCTAGATGTCCACCAGGGCAGCTTGTTTTTTTAAGCAAGTTTTGATCCATTCTGGTACAGCTATGTTGATATACTTGTAAATGTGTTTATACAGGACATATGTGTACACATCTGTATAGTAGTCTTTATTGCCAGTAGTGGCAGTAGGTTTGAAACTATATATGCCATTGCTTATGAGGCTATAGTTTGCTTTGCAGAGATTTTTCAACTTTTTGGATGGGGGGGCAGGTATGATTGTTACACTGACCTCCCATGTTGGTTAGTACCAGGTCAAGGACATTTGAGACCCTTGTGGAGGTGCAGACTAATGGTTCTAGAGCATTCATGTTTACAAAGTGCATAAACCTTAGGGTGAGAATGTTTCAGCTTATAAATATCCAATAAATTGTAGGATAGTTAAAATTACTCATGCCTCGGGTGTTTGGCTGTATTTTGAGTGACCAAGTAAGTCCAGGAAGGCACTGTGTGGTTTTCATGGTTCAGGTTGGTGGACCTGTAGCTAACAATGACATAGAGGGTTTTTTTTCCTACAGTTAGTTGGACTTGGAGTAACTTTAGTGAGTCGTACTGTTTAACAAGTCTTGAGGTGTACTTGTCTTTTATCAAGATGGATACACCTCCTGCTTTGGTCCTTTCATGTTAATTTTGCAGCCCAAATGTGTGAAGGCATTACAGCCTATGAAAAGCCCTCATTACCCCGGGTCAGTAACTATAGAGTTTTAATTGAAACCACTGTCTCCAGTAAGGGAGTGTCACTAAAAGCAGGGATAAAAATACATAACTTCCCCTAAGAGTACACCAGAAATAGATTCCAAACCTGGGAATGGACTGTATGCTTCACTCCATGTTCCCAAATGAGGCTCCACACTAACCACTGCAGAGCACCGAGTCCCATTTCTAGGTATCTGACACACTCACTCTTAAATGTCTGATATTCACACATACACACACTCTTGGGAAAGACTGACACAGATTTACCTGCTGTGTTCCTTTTCCCAGATTACAAGGTAATGGCTACCACCAGTCAAATACCACAATACCCCTCAAAAGGGGTGTTCAATTATATTGGGTAAAAAAAATTTGATTCAAGTGGTAGCATGTGTCCCAAGCAATAAGACTTTTCAGAGTGGCCCTTGTGTTATCACAATAAGCACAAGCACTCTCAAGTTATTAAAACTATACACTAAATAACCAGCCACAATGAGAGGTGTTAAAACATTTAATAATGAATAAAATTATTTAAAACATGTAAATACTGAATAACTGATTCCAATAAACAACAGAGTTTCACACACAAGAAATATGAAAATAATACTGTGGGATAGATCTGACGTTGATTTTAGAAAACCTCTAACTAACTAGTTGTAGTTCCTTAAGTATCTGAAGATTAACTGTCCCTATCTAATCTAAATAACTCAGCAAGGCAAGATTATACTCTTACTTCTGCAAGGCAAAATGAGGAATTATGTCCACACTTCAGGCTGTTGTCTGTTCTCAGTGACTGGAACAACTACTCTGAAAACAACTGGACAACTACTGCTGAACAGCTCTGGAAGACAACTGAATGATAACCGAACAACTGAACATTAACTGACTCAGACCCTGCTTTAATAGCCGATTTTTAAAAGTAACAGGGAGCTGCTAAAATAATTCTAGTCTCTCATATCAGACTTTGAAAAGTAAACAAACAGCTGTTGTGAAGAATCTATTCTCCCAGCCACACCACACAATGAAATCACATCTAGTTCAGCTGACACTGGTATAACATACACTGAAATTTCTCTATAAAGAGCAAGTACATTTAGTCAGCCAGAAGAACACTGTTTGCCATTCAAACATCTTGCATAAATCAGAGTGATAATCAAAAGATATAAACTTATTTACAAAATTATAGCCAGTCATGCTGCCATATGCAACACATGGTAATTTATGATTATTTATAATTATTTACAAAACTTCAGACAGTCATGCTAGCACAGATAATATCCTCTCATTTCTCCCCCTTTGAAGACTCAAGCTAGATTTTCAAGTGACCCTGGAAAATCATTGCTTGAGAAAAACGGTGCTGACTGAAAATGTGTCAATCCATACTTCTTCTTGACAGTTCTGCATTAGCATTATTGACCCCACTATAGTGTTGCACCATCGAGTCATATGCTTGTAACCCTATGCTCCACCTCAGTAACTTGACATTTTGCTTACTGACTCTATTTAGTCATGTTAAAGAGTTATGGTCTGTAACCACAATTAATTTTCTTTCATATAGGTAAAGCTGAAACTTTTGCAATGCCCATACTATGGCTAGGCTTTCTTTCTCCACAGCTGCATAACATTCCTCCCTGAGTTGCAGTCTAAAGCTGAGTTGTACCATGAGATGCTCTTTTCCCTCTGTGGAAACTTGGCTGAGTACAGCCCCCACCCCATAATTTGAAGCATCCACCTGCACAACAAATTCCATGATGTAAACTGGACTGGCTAACACAGGGGGTCCTCCCAAAATTTCTTTAAGCTTTTGGAATGTCTGCTCACAATCTTTGATCCACACTACCTTATCAGGTTTGTTTTTTCTTGTTAGGTCAGTAAGGGGTGTAGCTGTTGTACTATAGTTGGGCACATATTTTCTACCCTGCTATCCTTAGGAATGTTCTCACCTGCTTTTTGGTAACAGGGACAGCCCAGACATGAATAACCTCCACTTTGGCAGGTTCTGGTCTAATTTTACCACTCCATACTCTATGTCCTAGGTAGGAGACCTCTGCCATACCCACCTGACACTTACTAGGCTTAATGGTCAATCCTGCCCTTTTAATCTACCTAAGACGTCCCTGACATGTTGAAGGTGCTCTTGCCAGGAATGACTGTAAATGGTAATATCATCCAAATAAGTGAAGGTATAGTCTTCTGTTCCCACTAAAATATGATCTGCTAATGTGTGGAAGGTTGCTGGGGCCTTCTTCATCCTAGAGGGCATCCTTGTAAACTCATATAATCCAAAAGGTGTTACAAAACAAACCTCTCTCTCTAGTGATGGGAGCCAAGGGGACCTGCCAGTACCCCTTTGTCAGATCAATAGTGGTCAGATATTTAGCCCCACCCAGCTGTTCTAAACCTTCATCTGTTCTAGGCATGGGGTATGCATCTGACTCTGTATAACTGTTTAACTTTCTGAAGTCTACTTAGAATCTTACATTACCATCTTTCTTTGATGCCAATATTACTGGGGAAGTCCAAGGACTAATTGACTCCTGGATTATTC
Source organism: Protopterus annectens (assembly GCF_019279795.1). NCBI lineage: Eukaryota > Metazoa > Chordata > Ceratodontiformes > Protopteridae > Protopterus > Protopterus annectens. The sequence goes on along the minus strand of NC_056735.1, from coordinate 526,146,800 downwards.
CCAGCTCCAATATCTCATTTATCTACTCCTTCAATGTCTGTTTGACTCACTCAGGCACCCTATAAGGAGCTTGCTTAATAGGCCTTTGGGGTCCTATATCCACATGGTGCTGCACTAACTGGGTGTACCCAGGTTGCCCAGTGAACATGCCCCCAAACTCCTGTAACACTATTTGCATTTCTTAAACCTGAATAAGGGATAGCTGCTGAGATATTGCTACCTTTCCCACAGAAGTGTCAGTCTGAGCCTCACTGAAAAGATCAATCAGCAGATCTCCCTCAGACTCCTCCTGCTATCCACTGCAAATACTCAGCACCAGGGCATCCCTATCATGATATAGTTTCATCATGTTAACATGCTATAACTTATGTCTCTGCCTCCTGCCTGCTAAGTTTACCATGCAAGTTAACATCACTAATTTTCCTTACAGCTTCATAGGATCCCTTCTAAGCTTCCTGCAACTTATTGTGTCTGACAGGAATGAGCATCATAACCTATTGCCGCACAGTGTACTCTCTGGCTCAAGCCTTCCTGTCATACCAAACCTTCTTCTGCTGTTGGGCTACTGCCAGGTTCTCCTGAGCCAAACCCATGAGCTCCCTAAGCCTTGTCCTAACATTTTGGACATATGCCACAACAGACTCCTTGTGGGATTAACACTTACCATCTCACTCATCATGAATCAAATCTAAAGGCCCCCTCATCTTATGCCCATTCAGCAACTCAAAGGGTGAAAAGCATGTAGATTCCTGAGGTACCTCTCTGTATGCAGATAGTAAATGGGGCAAATATTTGTCCTGGTTTACCTTTATATGTGCATTTTGCACATGGGCAAACAGCAGATGTTCGAACGGATGTTTGCAAAGTTTGCAAATGTTGAACACAAAATGCTTCGAATGTGCAATGAGCGAATGCACAGTGACATTCACTCATTGCAGATTCTGCATTTTGGGGTGGATTGCACTATAGTGGGGATCGGAAAATGGACCCTTTCCCCACTGTAGTGCGATCTCAGAGTTAGTATATTAAAGTAGGGGGGGGTTGGGGCACAGCCCCCCACATGGGGGGTGCAGGGGGGCTTGCCCCCCTGCATTACACTTCATTACACTTCGTATTTGACTTTTATGTTAAAAAATCAGTGAATCTGCTTTTCAATTTGCTGATTTTCAAACACTGGAAACTGTCTCAGTTTTGTGTTTCGTGCATATGATTCGTTTATATGAGCAATCGCATGAGTGATTTTCGTATATGTAAAGGTAAACCATTTGTCCCACTCCCTTTTAAACTAGTCTGTAAGCGCCCCTAGCATAGTCTTTACTGTAGACTTTAACCTCTCCACAAAACCATTGGGGTTCCTAGTACGAGATCGAAAACCCATTTACGTGAATACGAATACATTGACCCATATTGCGTGAAGTACAGGAACCTCAAACATCCAAAGCCATGAATTCCAGAATGTTGATTTGTTTTGGTTGGTCCATCTGCGGTAGAGCTCCATAAGGTAAGTGTGCGATAGATAGGACTTTAGGGTTAGGATTTGGGTTAAGGTAAGTGCATAGATAGGTAATGTATGTAAGATTTAGTGTAGTGTTAGATGTAAGGTTTTTTTAAGTGTATGTATGTGTATTATTTATTTTGTTTGGGTGTATGTCTGTAGGGGAAGTGTGTGGTAGTTACGGACGTTAGTGTTCGGGAGGGGTTAAGGATAGTACATAGTTAGTTGGTATATGGGGTTTAGTGTAGGGTTAAATTAGGGTTTTGGTGCTTTACTTTAGGTTAGAAGTATGGTTTGATTAGTGTATGTATGTGGTTTATTTATTTTGTTTGGGTAGGTACTATGTAGCGGGTGGTGGGGTAGGCCAACTATGATAGTTCAATATTTTATTTTTTGCTGTTTAGTGCGTTCGGGATTTTCACGGTTCGCGGTATAGGGGTCGATGTTTAGGTATTTGCGTAAAGGGTTTTTCAATCTTGTAATATAGACCTGACCATTTGTCTGGGGATGGCAGGGGTGTTTTTTAAATGTTTCACCCCACAAAGCTTTCACAGATAAGCCAGCAGGCCTGACATAAAGTTGGTATCTCGGTCAGTCAGTATCTCTCTCAGAAAACCTACCCTGCTGAAAATTTCTAACAAAGCATTTGGTACTTTCTCTGCCTCAGTGTTGGGTTGAGCCACTGCCTCAGGATATCTAGTAGCATAATCTACTACTACCAGGATATATTTCTTTCCTGTAGAACTTGGAGTACTCAGAGGTCCCATGATATCCATTGCTACCCTCTGGAATGGCTCGTCAGTCACAGGCAAAGGCATCAACGGAGCCGTGACGTTATCTCCTGTATTGCCTACCTTTTTGGCAGTGCTCACAGGTCCTGCAGTACTCTGTTATGTCCTTTGCAATCCTAACCCAATAAATGCTCTGCATAATTAGTCTCTTAGTATACTTTATGCTCATATGATCTGCAAAAGGAATGTTATGGGCTATGGCTAGAAGTGCCAGAAGGTAGGTTCTGGGCACTACCAACTGCTGTATTACCTCACTCTCTAGCCCTTCCTCAGGGATCTGATCTCTGTACAGAAACCATTTGTTCCAGTATACAGATTCCCCCTTTCCTTGAGCATCAGGTGCCTCCTTAACTACCACTGTCAAGCCTCACAATGTAGACTCTGAAAGCTGCACCTGTCTCATCTCTATCTTTGTAACCTCTCCCAGCTCCCCTTCCACAAGGAGCCTAATATCTTCTGTCAGCGGTACTTCACTGTTAGCCTAGGTACTGCCACTCACCTATGTCCTTGCAGCCACCATGTCCAAAGGAGCAACAGTACCTACTAACAGCTGTGGATCACCTTCAAGCTCACCATCCCCAGCTTCAGGCATATGATTTGTCTGTGTCTCCCCCAGGCTACCAGACCTACATGCCTGTCTCTGAGCTTGACTGCATGTAACTGCATGCACACAAAATACTACATTATCAAAATAATTCCCTATTAAGACATCTGCAGGCATATCCTCAAACACACGTAGTTGCTTGTTCCCTTTTCCACCCACCTAGTCAAGGTGAACCCTAGCCAAAGGTATTTGGAGTGGGGTCCCACCTAAAGCTCTGACTAGTGTGGACTGCCCAAGCATGTACTGCTCCTCCTTAACTATTTCAGGTCTCACAATGGTTATATCACAAGGTGTGTCTCACTTAGCAGTGGCCTGTCTTCCATCCACTAAGATAAGATACTATTTTTGGTGATTGTTTGGCACCTCTGCTCTTTCCAGGCAACTTATTGTTGGCATTCTGTCATTCCCACTTGCTGGCTCCCTCACCTTTGGTTTCTCACTTTGCTTCAATGGACATCTGTATGTTACATGGCCCCTCTGATTACATTTGAAACATATAATTCCTGTTCCTGACCATGTGCTTGAACTAATGGCTTCCCCTGTCACTGTTGAACTGTGTTAGACTGGTTTAGGCTGCCTCCATGGGTCCCCTTTTGTCCATATGCAGCACTGGGTATCCCTTTCTTATGCAGTGGTGCCCTGCTTGCCAAGTAGAGATCTCCTTTTCTCCCCAACTCACTTGCAGAGTTACAATCTTGGTCTGCCAACCACATCTTCTTGTCCTCAGGCAAAGTGCTGAGAGCTTGTTCCCTCACCAAAAGGTTTGCCAGTCCTTCAAAAATGATGACATGACACCCACTCACCCGCCTATGAAAGTAAGTAATTAAATCAGCAATGTAATCACATACACTTTCATCTGCCTTGCATCTATGTTCACAAAATTTTCTTTCCATACATTTCAGGGATTAATTTAAAACAATCAAGTAAACATTGTTTTACACTATTGTAATTCAAACAATCAATATCAGATAATCTAGCAATTTCATTAACAGCTCTACCATGGAGTAAGGGGGTCAAGAACCATACCCAGAGCCCTTGGTCAACATTATGCTGTATACATACCCTCTCAAATATAGGTTCATAGGCGTTTACTAGGCTAATGACCACAAAGGCCTTTTTAACCCTAGCCATGCATCCCAAATCTCTGACAAGTTCTGATACCCTTGATAAGTGTAAGCATGGGCCTGGGAGATGAACCATTTACATCAAACTATCAAAGTCCTCTCCCTTCCTGTACTGAGGAAAGCGCTTATTGACATTTGTGGCTTCTGGGGTTCAGTCATTCCCATTCCCATTACCTACATGACCCTGTTGAAGGGTTAGAAGCTCCATTTCATGCTGTCTCTGCCTCTCATTTTCTTCAGCTTCCATCTCCAAATGTTTGGTCTCCAGTTCATGCTGACAGTGGTTATCCCTCTCCTCAGCCTCCAAATGTGATAGTTCATATTGACACTGTTTCTCTTCAGCCTCCAGTTTGAGTCTAACTCCAGATGGATTTTTAAGTTCTCTGAGGAAAAGGTGAACTGTCCTGTCTCAGAAGTCTGCTTATCCCCAGTGCCAAACTGGATATCCTCCGAGCTGCTGGACTACTCTGCAGCTGCGACTAAGGCTGAGATCATTGCTTCCTTAGTCAGGTTGGCATACACCTTGGCCAACTGGTTCCTTGTCAGCTTGCTATAATCCTCTGCTGACATCATTGCCTGCTGTCCATGACTAAACTGACTAAAAAATTAAACACTGTATGCTTACCTTGTGTCTGTCGAGAGTGCACATTTTGGTGAAAACTACCCACCTCCTACTAAAGCTCAAATTAAAATATCCCTCTTCTGCCAACAATATGTGACAGGCCCTCTTTACCCCAGGGCAGTAACAAAGGAGTCTCAATCCTCACCACTGTCTCCTGTAAGGGAGTGTCACTAAAAGCAGGGCTGAAAATGCACAATTTCCCCTAAGAGTACACCAGAAACAGGTTCTAAACCTGGGACTGGACTATATGTTTCACTCCAGGTCCCCAAATGAGTCTCTACATTAACCACTGCAGAGCACTGTGTCCCATTTCTAGGTATCTGACACATTCACTCTTAAATGTATGATATTCACACATACACACTCTTGGGAAAGACTGACACAGATTTACCTGCTGTGTTCCTTTGCCCAAATTACAAGGTAATGGCTTCCACCAGTCAAATACCACAATACCCTTCAAAAGGGATGTTCAATTATATTGGGTGAAATAGATATTGATACAAATGGTAGCATGTGTCCCAAGCAGTAAGGCTTTTTGGAGTGGCCCTTGTGTTATCCCAATAAGCACAAACACTCTCAAGTTATTAAAAATATTCACTAAATAACCAGCCACAATGAGAGGTGTTAAAATATTTAATAATAACTAAAAGGATTTAAAACATGTAAATACTGAATAACTGATTCCAATAAACAGAGTTTCACACACAGGAAATAAGAAAATAATACTGTAGGATAGATCTCACATTGATTTAGAAAACCTCTAACTAACTAGCTATAGTTTCCTGACTATCTGAAGATTAACTGCCCTAGCTAACCTAAATAACTCAGCAAGGCAAGATTATTCTCTTACTTCTGCAAGGCAAGATAAGAATTATGTCCACACTCCAGGCTGTTGTCTGTCCTCAGCAACTGGAACAACTACTCTGGAAACAACTGGACAACTACTGCTGAACAGCTCTGGGAAACAACTGAATGATAACTGAACAACTGAACATTAACTGACTCAGACCCTGCTTTAATAGCTGATTTTTAAAAATAACTGGAAGCTGCTAAAATAATTCTACTCTGTCATATCAGACTTTCAAAAGTAAACACACAGCTATTATGAATATTCTATTTTCCCAGCCCTGGCAAACAATGACATCACATCTAGGTCAGTTGACTCTGGCATAACATACATTCAGAATTCTGTTTAAGAAAACGTGTACATTTGGTCATCCAGAAGAACACTGTTTGACATGCAAACATCTTGCATAAATCAGAGTGATAATCAAAATATATAAACTTATTCACAAACTTATAGGTAGACATGCTGGCATATGTAACACATGGTAATTTACAATTATTTACAAAACTTCAGCCAATCATGCTAGTACAGATAAAAATATCTAATATCTTCACATAGTCTTTCATGGCTGGAGTACTCTCTGTGGCTCTAAACCATCCCCCAAAGTCAGTGATCTTCCATGCAGGACTAGCTTAGTCCTGCACAGAAGTGACCGTTTAGGAGCAGCACGGCAACGTGCCATGCATATGAATGAAGGAGTGTTGCCTGAGCTCCTAAATGGACACAGAGAGTGGACGAGTGCAGGGGGTGTGTCTGAGAGCAGACCTATCACAATATACATGTCCCTGCAATCAAGAACTGCAGTTTAGCTATAACAATGAGTGAGACCACTCATAGGGGGTTGCATACCCCAGCAATACCCCCCCCTAAGTTTATAAGAGCAATAGTTAAAATATAATAATATAAACAAGTTAATTTTTTTTATCAAACAGTAAGATTTAACCGTAGGTGCGCGGGTTTGCCATTGCTTAGCTATGTATACTGCAGCTTAAATGGCACAAGAAGATAAATATCAAGATATATGCAAATGAAGCAGTACTGCAATAGTGTAGTGGTCAGAGCATTCACCTTATGAGCAGTCATTCCCGGTTCGAGTCTCCCTCCAGTACATTCCATTTTACATGTCAAATCACTTTATGAACAATATTTTTTGTTGCATAACCTACTAAATAACATATATTTGTAAACTGGAGTACTGTATTAAATGCAGATGTGAGGTGTCATTGTAATAATGTTGTAAATTCCTCGGATAAACACAAGTGCCCCATACAGTATATGTACACATGAATCAGGGATACAAATCAAAGGTATAATGTGTAATGAATGATAAATCCATAAAGTGTCCAAATCCACCACCTTTCTAGAACCATTTTACATTTCTGTCTAAATTACTGCGAGGGTAAGTGGGAGTAAGCACTATTAAGCAGTAGTAAGCAGGAGTAAGCATATTTAAGCAGTAGTAAGTGGGTTTAAGCCCATTTGCATGGGGGTAGGCAAGGCACACATAGGTTAAGCAATGTTGAAGCTAACTCTCTGTAAGCATATTTAACCAGAAGTTATCATTGCTTACCAATGTGCAAACCCATGCAAACCTGCTTAAGATTGCCTAAAAGTGCCTTAATCTCTCTGTATGCAACAGCCGCTGTACTGCCCAGCAACAAAATAAACGGCCCTTGCAGGTATTGAACCCAGGACCCTGTACACTATAGTCACAGTAGTTAACCAATAAGCCATCACATCACAGCAGTACATAATACTGAGGTATCACCAAACAGATCCTTACTATAGGAATATTAAACTTAATTTGTGAAAGGAATCTATATACAGTTTTATGTTGTATAACCTACTGCATAACATAAATATGAGAAATGGAGTACTGCATTAAGTCCAGATGTGAGGTGTCATTGTAATAAAGTGTTGAAATCCCCTAATAAACACAAGGACCCCATACAGTGTATGTACACATGAATCATGGATACCAAACACATATATAACATGTAATGAATAATAAATCAATGCCAAACAGCAAATAGTATGCAAATTAATAATTAAACAATGCTAAGCATTGCACAGCCCTGCTTACTAGGTGTAAGCAATGTGTAGGCCAGCCAAATCAGTTTGCCCATTGGTATACCTCTTTAAGCAATGCCAACCTTAGGTAAGCAGGTTTGCCCATAGTTTAGCATTTTCAAAACCATCCAATCACAGCAAAGTCGGGAAATCGACCCTATTTAAATCCAGCAGGTGGGAATACATCTCATAACTGGTTGCAGCTTCCTCCTGTAGACAGTGTGACATATGTGGGAGAAGGAGTACACTTTTGGGCACAGCACTGGGGCATCCAGGAGTCCAAAGTCATGGCAGGACTCCTTGTTAAAGACCATGACTAGAGACTGCTGCAGGGCCAGTACCAGGGTTCCCAATATAAAGTGGAAACCTGGGACCATCTTGCCCATGACCTCACCAGTGCCACTGGCATCTGTCAAACTGGTGAGCAGGTCAGGCATCACTATGCTGACCTGAAGCGGAGAAAGAGGGAGCTCTTGGATCACTGGATCCAAGAGGCTAAAAGGACAGGGATGTCCCAGCCGTGTGTAAGTATCAGTCCACTACCTGTTTAATAATTGCCAGATCATGTATATTATGGATAGATATAGATAAATATTCCTCTTATGTCTTTGACAGTGGCAGATGAGCAGGCTGTGAACTGGGAAGCCCATGCCTATAGATTACAGAGGTTGCATCGCAAGGCAGGTTAGTAATACTCTTGCATGTACTGTCATAAGAAATAAATCTAAAGGTAGTAGAATGTTAAGTGCCGGTATAAAACCTGTATTGTTTAAGGCATGTACTGAATACACCAGACAATATGGCAGGAAGAGTCTCATATAAGTTGTATGTAAATAAAAGGCTAACAGCCTGACAATAAAGGTCTAACTGCTGGACTGCCTGTGTTTACTCTGGTATCATATGGTAATGTAGTGTTGCAATCTCTTAATAGTGCTGGTTTATTAAGCACTGTTACCCACACTGTGCTACATAAATAAAATGTGTAGGAATGTCTGTATATGACTGTTGCAATCTCAAGAGGTCATATTGTACAACTGAGAGAGACTTAGACAGAAAACAGTGAAAAGAACAACATAATCCAAATAGCACACTCAACTGAGATGTAAACTGTTGTATTTTTAGCACACACAGCCATGGTTTGAATCCTGGGAGTGGTAGTAAGCTGTATGCAGAGTCATACCCCACAACTGTACAGATATGTCCAGAATGTCCACTTAACTGGCCCATATCCACTGCCTGTCACCCTGTCCCCCTAACAAACCAATGGGATGATCCCAGATATTTAGGCAGCAAATAATGACATACAACTGATTGTCAGACATCTATAAGAACAAACCTGTCAATCTAGCAACTCCTGAAAATGTTGAGAGTAATAAGCAAAATATGTCCCATCTCCACCCCCATAGTGTGAAGCTGTGACCAGAGTGTGTGCAGTAACAGAGTGAGATGTATGTGCATAATAATAATATGGAATCTGGTAATATGTGTGGTAACATTCATGTAGTGTTAACAGACATTCCCCCCACAGATCTGTCAGGTACGAAAACTGTGCCTAGAAATAAAAGATTGAAATCCTGGACTGGTACTGTTTACTCTGGTATTGTATGGCATTGTTAGTGTTGCAGTTGCTCTGAATAATAAGGTATTACTCATCACTGTCATCCACACTGTGCTACATAATAAAACTGTCTAGGAAAACCTGTATAAGTGTATTAAACAGATTATAAAACCACGGGAGACTTAAGACAAAAATCAGAGAAGAGACACACAGCCATATCTATATAGCACACTCAACTGTGATGTACACTGTTTTATTTTTAGCAGACACAGCCATGGTTTGAATCCTGGGAGTGGTAGTAATCTGTACGCAGAATCATACCCCACAAGTGTACAGATCTGTCCAGAATGTCTAGTTAATTGGCCCATATCTGCTGATTGTTACCCTGTCCCCCTGGTATATCAGTGTGCTAATCCCTGACATGTAGGCAACATTTAATGTCATATAACTGACTGTCAGGCCTGTACATATTTGGAAAATGTCTATGAAAACAAACCTGTCATTGTACAACTCACCAAAGGTTTATGAAGGCAATAGTCAAAATATGTCCCTGTTTCACCTGCATGTTGTCAAGACATGCCCAGAGTGTGTGCAATAAGAGATGGACAGGTATGTGCATAACATCAACCTGGAATCTGAGAATATGAGTAGAAACAGTCAGGTAGTGTTAACAAACAATACCTCCACAGGTATACCAAGTAAGAGATATATACTGTAGGTAAAACTCAGTTCATGTATATAATTGTCTACATCCATACCACTGTCCAAACTAAGGCCATAGTGTAGTGTAATAATACCTGTAAGGTACAGATCACAATACTGACTAGGAATGTAATGAGAACTACAGGGATGTACAAGTTGTTAAGTTAATTGACATTTTTCTCCTCCCCCCACCATATCTGTAACAATAAACTAAATACACAACTCAATTGGTATGTGCTCTATTAAATCTACTGTTGGGACATATGTCCTATTGTTTGATAAATATTTAAATTTGTTTCTATGCATGTTCCATGTTGAAATACTCCCACATTGGTGGCATGCTGCCATCAATGTACCTGCATGCTGTTGTAATGGTCACTGTGGTCCCATATATGCATGTGTTCTGTTTGCTATGCAACTGTTCCATATCTGGTGTTTCAGGTTAATGGAAATATATATGCATGCTGTTATACCTAATTCTGGAGTGTGTTGACTATTATTAACCCAAATATGTTGCAAAATTGAAACACCATAGCACGTTTGGGAAGGCCGGTCCCAGCAGACCCACCTCTCGCACCTCATCTGGCCGTGGCACCAAGCACCAGCATGTCTGGGGCCCACCCTGGTACCGCCTCATTTGCTGGTCCTGCACCACCTTTGGGTGGAACCACCTTAGGGGATGGGGCTCACCCCTCTGGGAACAGACACGGACAGGACACTGTCACCCATCACCAGGTCCAGGGTCTGGTGCATAGTGAGCTCCACAGAGAGTTTGGAGATCTGCTATGCCAGCTTGAGGGCTGTGTGATGCAGCTAGAGGGTCAGCCTGGCCCTCCTACTCAGCCCCCAGCACAGCCACCTTTGGGGCAGTGAAGGTGCAGTGGTGACTGCCTATGGGTGGGGACCTCAGTCCCACTGTTTCCACTAGGGGGCTCAAGGTCTTCTGACTTCCAAACACCCCTCCTCATCCAAAGTGTTTACCCCCCACATGTGTCATATATTGACCCTATATGCTGTCTTGTCTCTCTTGTCTGTTATCCTACCCAACCTACCTCCCCAAATATACCTACTATCCCTCCCAAACATCCCACTCTCACCTTAAAAAAAGGACACGTAATCTGGTCTAATTGGCTTCACAACATATTATTGTTGTCCTCATCCCCCCTCTCAGGGGTATGTGTGTCCAAATCTACCTCCAAATCAGTGTATATGCACAGCTGTTGCTGTAGAAGAAATGAGCAGCTATGGACCTTCCCTACACCCGTCCTGCACATCCCTAGCTATTTTCCCTACTGTCTTTTGATCTTTGCGTCCTTTTTCCACCACTTTCCTATCAACCCTTTTCCATTTGTTTTAAAGAAATTGGCACGGGATAAACAGAAATAAGCACTTTTAAACATCAGTAAGCAGGTTTAAGCTTGTTTGCACTGGGGTAAGCAATGCCTACACAGGTTAAGCAACTGAGAAGATAAATCAATATAAGAAACTTTAACCGGAAGTTAGCAGTGCTTACCTCCACTCAGACCCGCGCAAATCCACTTACAACTGCTTAAAAGTGCCTTAATCACTCTGTATCCAATGTCCCTTGTTCTGCCCAGCAACAAAATAAACAGCCTTTGCAAGGCTCAAACCCAGGACCCTGCACACCATAGCCAAAGTGATTTACCACTACACCATGTCAGATATACATAACTCTGATGTTTTCACAAACATATCATCCAGCACAGTCATTAAGCAGTACAGGAAATGTATTTATACATGTAGATGTATGTGTGTGTGTGTGTGTGTGTGTGTGTGTGTGTGTGTGTATATTTATCTTTCTCTATCTCTCTTTCGCTATATATATATATATATATATATATATATATATATATATATATATATATATATATATCTATATATATATATATATATATATATATATATATATATATATATATATATATATATCTACACACACACACACACACACACACACACACACACATATATATAATTATATATATATATATATATATATATATATATATATATATATATATATACATATATATATATATATATATATATATATATATATACAACAAACTAATGGGCACAGTATTTTTTCATATAAGGGGTGGCGTAAGCCACAAAAATTCGGGCTAGGCTTATAAATGCCTTGGGGCAGATAGCCTAGTATAAACCTATGAACCTATGAACCTATATATATATATATATATATATATATATATATATATATATATATATATATATATATATAATATACATACAGATATATATCTATACATATAAAAGTGAACATAAATACATATATGACCAAAGCCACCATTAATGGGGGTGAGGAGGAGCAAGCTAAATATGTCTTGTAAGCATTGATATCACCCCCCTCCCCCACAGCCAAACAGATCTGCCCTGCAACACAATACCAACTGTTGCAAGTTCCATACCCAGGACCCTACACAACATGGCCACAAGACATTAACAGTAATCCATCCTACCTGTATGATGTCAGGATGGTATTAATAACATATCATGCAGTACAGTCTGGCTACCATAGGGAATGTACAATGTGGAAGCAATAAACATTCCAAAGATACATATATACACAGACACACATATATGCAGATATATATATATATATATATATATATATATATATATACATACATATATATAGATATATATGTAACTACACGTACACATACATAGATATGTATAGGAAGATACATCTTTAGAGGGTGCACAGCATATTGAACAGCCAGTATTCCTACAGGTGCCACCTTTTTAAATGGACAGTATGTGTCACTCATACAAAAGACAATTGTTGCCTGAAACATATACCCACAGAGAAGTCAAAAGATATGACACCACACACAGGTTTGCATACATAATAACGTTTTATTTATGTACTATTACAGTTGTATATGCCATGTCATATAGCTGTTAAGACTTTGAAATATATACTAACTGTTTATTGCAACTCTCAAACAGATAATTTTATACTGTAATCCAAAAGCATAACATATGTCTCTGTCCAGGCCAAGGCCTTCAAGTAGTACAACAGTAAAGACAGACTGGGCTAGAGGATAACAATCACTCAACAGTAACTAATGCAGATGTATAGTCCAACAGCCTCTAATTACACTCTGTACTCACTCCCTAGGAGGAAAAGACTTAGGTTGACACAGTGGGATGTATCTGTTACATAACAATGCATAACTGAAAACATCACAATCACACTGACAGAACAGTCTGTATGGCAGTAAGCACTAGGCCACCAATGTTCCCAAGGTGAAATGCATGGTAATGTACAGCCATATACCTTAAGGTGGCTTATCCCTCACATGTTGTAACAGCCTAGGTTATATATAGTGTATAGCCCTCCCCCATAGACTGACGTACAGGGGCATATAACACTGTTACATACACTGACTTCTGGACTGCAGAAGAGCACGCATGTTTTGTGCAGCTGAAGCCCACATATATATGGACCCTACCCCACAATATGTGTGGGGACCACAACAGCACTGGAATGATGGCAGGAATGGCAGCACGACATAATCACAGCCACTACATAACAACCTCTTACTGCATGTCATATGGACAAAGCCTGGTATGTAGGTGGTGGATAGAGGCCGGAACACAGACCTATATGTGAAATAGTATTGTCATACACTGAGTAAGTTGCTGGTGTTACAGGATAGTTTGCAACATGCCCTTAGTCAGGAATATGAAGTCAGAAACACAAATGGATGTAGCCATGTACTGATAGCACTCAACACACACAATGCCAGTGATATATCTGACACAAGACATGTGTGGTGGAGAGACAAAACATAAGAGGCACACATCTGGCCATCATGTGGATAGACCCACAACTGAGAGGTATGCAGACAGATTGGATTCCATGTTAAACTAGTATGTACACACAAACCCTGTAACACTGGTGCTGTACAATGCATATAACAACACTATTCACACTCTGTCTGTAGTTCTGGAACCTTATACAAATATGTAGCTGGCCTGAGTCTGCAAGTCCTCTTGTAAGAGGTATTGCGACCTGCTGTCTGTAACATTGATGCCCACACACAAGAAGGATGTCCTCCGTACAGGAAAGGTAAAAGGATCATGCCCACATGATGTAGGAATTTACAGTAGTGGGTTGCCATGACAGTGGTAATTGGAAGTACTACACAGCATGCTGCATGCAGGTAGCAAGTGGAGGAGACTGATTGGTGCAGAGGCCATCACCTGATCATGTGCATCACCTACAAAATCCATGAGAGAGAGAGAGAGAGAGAGAGAGAGAGAGAGAGAGAGAGAGAGAGAGAGAGAAAGCATCTGAGTAGTTTTGCCCACGTAACAACATGGGCATGTATCACACATAGCCAAGTACACCAGATTACTAGTATCACAATCAGCTTAGAACCTGGGTTCAAATTTAAACAAAATGTTGGGACAGTTGAATATTTGTTGTGTACATAAATCATCACAAAATTTGCACTTCCTACATGCATAAATACCTAATCTTTTGCTCTCTATAGAATGCTTGTTCCTCTTATCCTTACATAAAAGCTGTTTCAAGTTAGCATTATTGTGAAATGTAAAATGTGGAGTCTCACCTACAATTCTAGTGGTGGAGTCATCAGTGAGCCAAAGTGGTCAATATTTGTGAACAATATCTTTTACCACTTTGTTGTTACTAGTATAATCCATGGTAAAGGAAAAATATTTCCTATTCCATGTCTGAACATTGTTACTGGGTGCGGAAATAACAAGCTTCAGACTGCACATTATTAACATATGTTGTTATATCCCTTTCCACTCTCTGTATCATTTTCTTCTTATAACCTCTATCCAGAAATATGCTTTTCATTTTGTGCATCTCAGAATTAAGGGTCTCACTCCCTTCACATATCCTTTGAACTCTCATATATTGGCGTTTAATAATATTTGCAAAAATGTGATGGGGATGCATACTATTGTGGCTCAAAAACCCATTCCGCCAGCAGGATTTTCTAAATAATGTGGTATGAACATTCCCATCCTGATTCTTATAAACAGATACATCAAGAAAATCAACATGATCATAGGAACTAGTAACAGTAAATTTCAAAAAATCAGTAGTTAATTCTAACTGCTGTACGAATTGGAGCAAAGAGTTATGATCCCTATCCCAAAACATAAAAACATCATCCTGAAATCTTCTATATAATTTAACTCTATTAATATATGGACTATTGTGTAGATGGCTTGACTCCCAAAAGTGCATAACTAAATTTGCATAAGAATTAGCAAACGGGGTACCCATAGAAACAAGTTATTACTCAAAATAAGCTCCAGGAATGTACAAACTATCTCATCTTCAGCATTAGAGAAGGGTCTTCGTTGTAATAAAACACTTCTTATAGCATCTATATCATAATCATTTGGTATACAAGTAAACAGGATCTTAGCATCCATGGTAACCATCACAAGAGAAGATACATAATTTTTGGCAGTTATAATTTGTGATACAGAATTATCTCTCAATATGGTGTTAATCATAGGAACCACCTTCTTTAATTTACCTTCAACATAAACAGAAAGTGATTCAGTAACCCAAACACCTCCCGACACAATGGGTCTCATGGGGGGGTGATACCAAAAATGTATGCATTTTAGGGAGTCCCTTGATCACTGGAATAACCGGGTGAGTCACTTTCAAAAAAACAAATAAAGTTTCAGTGATTGATCTGTTCATTAATAATTCATCTAAATAATCATGTACCCTATTAGTAACTGTTCTAACATAAGATCTATCCACTTTAACATACACATCACGATCATCCAGCATTTCATTCATAGCGCTGACATAATCAACAGTATACATAAGGATAACCGCCCCACCTTTATCAGCCGGTCTAATAGGAAACAAATCATAGTTCATTAAGCCTTGTAAGGCTTCTTTCTCTGTGTTTGTTAAATTATGAAAATCACCCAGTCTCCCTCTTTCAGTATCTTTATACAGGGCATCTTCACACGTTTTAACAAACAATTCAATATGGGCTGGTAGCGGTGGAGAAAATGTACTTAAACTGCAATAAGTAATGGTATTGCCATCATTATCAGAAACATTAGAGTCATTAAGCAATAATTTGCAAGCAAGATTATGAGCAAAAAGTCTTACATCAGTCAAGGTGCCTGTTAGTTTCATTGCCATAGCTGGAATGAAAGGTAAACCTCTATTCAATAAGGACATCTAACTAGTAGATAAGGTATAATTAGATAGGTTAACAACAAGACTACCTATCTGCATGTCCTCCGACTGTGCACTTGGCCCCGGTCTCCCGAGAACTTCCATTTCTGTTGCCCCCGACTGACAGAACGGTTGAAGGTTCTTTGTTGAATTGGTAAGGGTAAAAAATGATCAATGCTCCCAGGTTTTACAGGAGCCAAAGATTTGGGCCGTGCTCCTGCTTGTGCATACGTTAGCACTTGTTGATTAGGCGGAGGCATAGAATCTCCAGAATCACCTCCTACTTGTTGATCAATCACTGGCATCGCTGGAGTTATAATTTGTGATACAGAAGTTTCCAAATTTAAAACTGCTTGAGTAACTGAGGAAGTTATTGGAGTATTTTGTGTTTTATTCAATTCATTAAAGTTATTGTTATCAGTCACTGATTCACTATTAAACCTCGGCCTTACAAAAACATTACCAACATAAAAATCATTATGATCCCGCTGAGGTTTTCTTTGTTTGGTTTGCTGCAGTTGGGATTCATATAAAAGTATATTAGAGCACATATTGCCTAATAAATTCATGAAGTGCTCACCTGGATACCGGGTTCGTAAATCAGAAAACATACGTTCAGTTTGTAAAGATAATTTGTCTTCAAAAGGTTTAAAGAAATCAAGCATAAGAGTAATATACTTGAAACTAAACTCCAAATTCAACTGCTGCCACTGCCAAAGTAACTCTGGGTATGCGTCACCACACTTCGGTATGCATAGAACTCGCATGCCTCTTGGAATAATGCAAAAGTGTAGACATGCCTCCAAGTGTAATCGCTGCCATACAAAGCATTTTAATTTATACAAATCAATTTCAAGTTCTCTTAATGTCTTAGTAAAGCTTTCAACCTCACCCACGTCAGCAGATGATGTAGTAGCAGGAACTCCTTCAAAGGATAGCTGCAGAAAAGGATTGGTACATTTCGTAAAGACATCAGCCCATTTCTGTTCACCAGCAGCAGTATTACTCAATGATGTAGTTTCCATGAAAGCAGTATCAGCCATGTGTAATTGTGGTGAATGAAAATAATATATTTAAAACAAAATCAGCAATGAAAACCAAGTGTCCCAACTAGAAAACAAACGTAAATGATAAAATACCAGTAGGACAGCCACAGCAATAAAAAGTCTCTTTTAATACTGACATAAACCATAAAATAGGACAAGCACGTTCACGTATCAAGTACGCTTCATGAGATCCTTTAAAATCAATTAAAAACCTTCAGTTTAAATACAATGGTATAACCAAGCAACAGCTCATAACAATTAAAGCTAATTGAATATCAATTGAGCATTAAAAACACAGAACACAAATTCAAACTTTTTTTCAGCCTGCGTCCCTTCAATACAGGCTTAATAGAGATACTGTTATTTATTCCTGGATATTTATGTGCTTGTAACCTCAGTATCCAATGAAGCTCTTGTTGTTCAAGGAAGTTATTGGTATCACCCCCTTTGTTATTATTGTACACTGGTTGTAAAACCCTAAACAAAAACCAGTGTTCAGGAAATATCATTACATGATTGGCCAAAGCATTAAATTCATTCTTTTTGCGTATTTCATATAGAGTGTAGTTTTGCCCATGTAATAACATGGGCATGTATCACACGTAGCCAAGTACACCAGATTACTAGTATTACACTCAGCATAGAACCTGGGTTCAAATTTAAACAAAGTGTTGGGACAGTTGAATATTTTTTGTGTACATAAATCATCACAAAATTTGCACTTCCTACATGCATAAATACCTAATCTTTTATTCTCTATGGAATGCTTGTTCCTCTTATCCTTACATAAAAGCTGTTTCAAGTTAGCATTATTGTGAAATGTAAAATGTGGAGTCTCACCTACAATTCTAGTGATGGCGTCATCAGTGAGCCAAAGTGGCCAATATTTGTGAACAATATCTTTTACCACTTTGTTGTTACTAGTATAATCCGTGGTAAAAGAAAAATATTTCCTATTCCGTGTTTGAACATTGTTACTGGGTGGGGAAATAACTGCAGCTTTAGACTGCACATTATTAACATGTGTTGTTATATCCCTTTCCACTCTCTGTATCATGTTCTTCTTATAACCTCTATCCAGAAACATGCTTTTCATTTTGTGCATCTCCAAATTAAGGGTCTCACTCCCTTCACATACTAGCCCATAGTTTTGTGCTTTACGCCACCCCTTTAGTATGGGGAACTATAGTCTCCCGCTTGTGTGACTCTCGGATCTAGATTTTTTTTGAGGTGAATGGTCTGATGAGTGATGAGTATAGGGAGACTATGACCTCCTTTGATCTAGATGAGAATCCTTCATGATAAGGTGGGCAATGTAGAAGGTCTTATTTTGGCATTTAACTTTAGGCCATGGGGCTGGCACCAGTTATTGCAGTGAACTCTCATATATTGGCTTTTAATAATATTTGGAAAAATGTGACGGGATGCATACTATCATGGCTCAAAAGCCCATTCCTCCAGCATGATTTTCTAAATAATGTGGTATGAACATTCCCATCCTGATTCTTATAAACAGATACATCAAGAAAATCAACATGATCATAGGAACTAGTAACAATAAATTTCAAAAAATCAGTAGTGGAGCAAAGAGTTATGATCCCTATCCCAAAACATAAAAACATCATCCACAAATCTTCTATATAATTTAACTCTATTAATATATGGACTATTATGTAGATGGCTTGACTCCCAAAAGTGCATAATTAAATTATCATAGGAATTAGCAAAAGGGGTGCCCATAGCGACAGCCCATTTCTGCAGAAAAATCTTTTCACAAAATAGAAACAAGTTATTACTCAAAATAAGCTCCAGGAATGTACACACTATCTCAACTTCAACATTAGAGAAGGCTCTTCGTTGTAATAAAATACTTCTTATAGCATCTATACCATAATCATTTGGTATACAAGTAAACAGGTTCTTAACATCCATGGTATCCATCAAAAGAGAAGATACATAATTTTTGGCAATGTATTCATTGATATCATTTAAGAAGTGCATGGTAACTCTCCATATGGTGTCAATCATAGGAACCATCTTCTTTAATTTACCTTCAACATAAACAGAAAGTGATTCAGTAACCCAGCCACCTCCCGACACAATAGGTCTCATGGCGGGTGATACCAAAGATTTATGTATTTTAGGGAGTCCCTTGATCACTGGAATAACCGGGTGAGTCACTTTCAAAAAAACAAATAAAGTCTCAGTGATTGATCTATTCATTAATAGTTCATCTAAATAATCATGTACCCTATTAGTAACTGTTCTAACATAAGATCTATCCACTTTAACATACACATCACGATCATCCAGCATTTCATTCATAGCGCTGACATAATCAACAGTATACATACGGATAACCGCCCCACCTTTATCAGCTGGTCTAATAGGTAACAAATCATTGTTCATTAAGCCTTGTAAGGCTTCTTTCTCTGTGTTTGTTAAATTATGAAAAGAACCCAGTCTCCCTCTTTCAGTATCTTTATACAGGACATCTTCACACATTTTAACAAACAATTCAATATGGGCTGGTAGCGGTGGAGAAAATGTACTTAATCTGCGATATGTAATGGTATCGCCATCATTATCAGAAACATTTATGTCAGTATTAAAAGAGACTTTTTATTGCCGTGGCTGTCCTACTGGTATTTTGTTCCCACAACAGGTATGTGAAGTATATATGCATGTAACTGAATGTAGTACTTGGTCCATAATAATGGGATAGATGATGTGGAATGATTTATATGTGCCATCAGGTGTTGTAATGATGTCCAGCTGAACAACTGCTATGGACAATAGTGTCTGTCCCTGTGGGTAGTGGGCCATACCTGTCAACTGTGCAGATCAGCACTGACTGACAAGATGTAAGCCATCATAGTGTGTGTTGTGTACTGCAAGTCATGTATATTAGTGTTGCCAATATCTGGTGGTGGAAGTAATGCCATTATAATTGACACATGGGTTTCAGAGCCCACCAATTGCAGGACAGTCAAGTTAATGTGTAATGTAGCATGCAGAAATGCCATAGGTTTGTATTAGGCTTACCTGCAATCTGTCCCTACCCCCCTAATGTTAGGCTGTGTCCACATGTGGCACCTGTCTGTGTTGTAGCAAGGCAGAACAGTGCAGCTGTGCAGGAAGGAGAGTTAGAGAGTGTGGACCTGATGTCTGAAAGCACTATATATATATATATATATATATATATATATATATATATATATATATATATATATATATATATATATATATATATATATATATATATATATATATATATATATATATATATATATATATATATATATATATATATATATATATATATATATATATATATATATATATATATATATATATATATATATATATATATATATATATATGTGTGTGTATATATATATATATATATATATATATATATATGTATATATATGTCTACAGATATACAGACACCTATATGTATTTATATGTATATATATATATATATATATATATATATATATATATATATATATATATATATATATATATATATATATATATATATATATATATATATATATATGTAAATATATATATGTATATATACATACAACTCATAATATATATCTACACACACACACACACACATATATATATATATATATATATATATATGTGTGTGTGTGTGTGTGTGTGTATGTCTACATATATACAAACACACACACACATATGTATATAAATACATGTGCCCTATTTCTGCATCACAGTGCTGCATGCTATGTAGGAGGGAACATCACACATATCAATACACACAGACACACACACATACACACACACACACACACACACACACACACATATATATATATATATATATATATATATATATATATATATATATATATATATATATATATATATATATATATATATGCAGCAGTAAGTGAATGCAACATGGATGGTTATATCACATGTGAACCGCATGTTGGGACCACATTGCCCTTGTTTGTGAAGGTGGGATTGGGAATTTGGGAAAGGATAGCAGGTATATTTGTGGAGGTGGGTTGGGTTGGAAGATAGAGAAGACAGCCTAGAGGAGTGGTATATGACACCTTTGGTGGGTAAACACCCTGAATGGGGAGTGTCATCTGCGATGTGGAAGCCCCATGAGCCCACATATGGAAACACTGGGGACAAGGCCCCCACCCATTGCCAGTCACAACATCAGCTTCACAACCCTGAAGGTGCCTGGGCTGGAGGCTGAGCAGGAGGAGCATGTGGACACTGTGAGTGTGTACTGAGGAACTCAAGGTGCTGTAGCACATACCCCAAGTCTCTGTGGAGCTCCCTATGCACCAGACGCTGGACCTGACCTCAGGTGACAGGATCATGTCTGTGTGTGCTCCTTGGGGGGGTCAACACCATCCCATGAGGTGGTTCCACCTGAAGGTAGTGCAGGACCAGTAGATGAGGAGGCCCCAGGGTGGGTCCCACATGTGATGTGGCCTGGTAACATGGCCAGATGAGGTGGGAGAGGTGGTTCTGCTAGCAGCTTTTCCCTAAACATGCTATTGTGTCACTGTTATAGAACATATGTGGGGAGTAATAGTCCGCACATTCCCAGATCATGTCCAACAGCATGCATAGATATCCCCAATAACACAAAACAACAGATGTGCAGCAATCACATAGCAAACAGACCATGTACATATATGGAACCATAGTGGCCCTTACAATGGCATGCAGGTGACATTGTATGTAACAGGCCAGCAATGATAGTGTCCCACAGGGAACATGGCTACAAACACATAGCACAAAGTGTAGTACAATACGATATATGTCCCAGTGGTAGGTATTCTGTAGCCATACCTATTGAGTTGTGTGATCAGATTGTTGTTGCAGATATGGTGGGGGGAGACAGAGATGTGTATTAAGAACTATGATAACTTTGCTGTATGAGTTGCTCAGACCTGTTTCCATCTTTATGTCTTATAGGTCCATAGGTTGGTACTAGGCTATTGGCCCTAGGGCCTATGCAAGCCTAGCCATAACAATTCCCTGGCTATTTCTTCCCACAGTATTTAATTCCCTGGACCCTTGTCTAACAGGGTGACTGGCATGATCCCCAGGGTGAATTTCCTATCTCCCATCCAATCATCAATGTTCCTTTTAAAGAGGAACAAAGAGGCACTCTGCTTGATATGTATGGGCAGTCTATTCCAGAGTCTGGGGAGTCTCTGGGTCAGGAACATATCCCTCCAGCATGTTTTGTTCATTG
Source organism: Protopterus annectens (assembly GCF_019279795.1). Classification (NCBI taxonomy): domain Eukaryota; kingdom Metazoa; phylum Chordata; order Ceratodontiformes; family Protopteridae; genus Protopterus; species Protopterus annectens. The sequence continues at coordinate 526,124,440 of NC_056735.1, read as the reverse complement.
TGATGACAAGGTTTAGATCCCTGGAGCTTGCGTCTCTGAGGGATTGGGATTTCTTTAAGTGTAGCATGTCCAACAGCTCTGGGTTTGACGTAGCCTTGTATGTTAAGCAGAGATCACCTCTGAGTAGATGATATGTGACAGAGTATAGGTGGAGTTTTTTTAGATGGTCAGCATAAGACATCTGCTTTAGGCCTGTGATTCTTTTAGTGAGGTATTTCTGCGCCCTTTCCAGTTGTTGCAGATGTCTTGAGAGGTACATACCAAAAGGGGCGTTGTATTCTATAATGGGTCTAATGAGGGATGAGTACAGTGGGACAATGACCTCCTTTTTTCTGGATGAAAAGCCCTTAGTGATGAGTTGTGCCATATAGAAGGATTTCCTGACTGTTGTGGTGATGTGGTTATCGAAGGTGAGACCATTGTCCACCTGTGTCCCTAAGTCTCTTATTACACTTTCAGTGTTTAGTGTACTGCCACTTATGTGGTAATTCATGGGTACATTTTTTTCCCAAAGGGGATAACTATACATTTCTTGGCATTGAGCTTGAGCCCATGGTTCTGGCACCAAGCATCTGTTTTTGTAAGGCCCTTTTGTAGAATATCCACATCATTTGGGGATTCAGTAATGGCTACCAGTTTGCAGTCATCTGCAAACATTGTTAGCCAGAGTCCCTTAGTGTTGGCCTGTACTTCAGAGAAGTAGATGCCAAACAAGAGCAGTCACAGGACTGAACCCTGAGGTACTCCACTTGTCACTTGTCTGGAGCTGGATTTGGAGTTGGCTACTTTTACAGTGTGTCAGTAAGCCAGTTGACAACCCATTGCGTGACGTAGGGATTAATGCCCAGCTCAGAGTGGTGGATGATGTTGAAGGCCTTGGCGAGGTCCAGGTGGATTGTGTGGACCACTTTACTCTTGTCCACGGCTCTGGAGACTGATTTGAAGAAGTCAATCAAGTTCAGGAGACAAGATTGGCCCTTCACGAACCCAAACTGCGTGGGGTCCAGTGTTTGAAGGTTGAAATGTCTTTGCCTTGCAGATCAGCTCATCAGACTGATGGGACGGTAGTTCCCGGGATCCAAGGTGGATCCCCCCTTTTGGAGTGGGATAAATGTAGTTGTGCGCCACTCAGTGGGCACAAAGTCTGAGGTGAGGCTATCATTAAACATGACACTTAGGTGAGATGCCAGTTCATTTTGTAGTTCATGTATTACACAGACTGGGATGTTGTCTGGTCCAATGGATGCTGTATTCTTAGCTTTGGAGAGTGTGTTTTTTACCTGTGTGGCCATTATTACCAGAATTTGGCAATCTTTCGGTATTGAGATGGGTCCTTTAGAGGGTGAGAGGGGGTTGAAGTTTGCACTGAATCGATCTGCCAGGATATTAGCAATATCCCTGGGATCACTATATTTAATGCCATTCTGTTGTAGCTCAGAGCAGATCTGAGCATTGCCATTTAGATTCTTGACATAGCTATAGAATGCCTTGTGATTGTCTTTGGAATCTTTGGCAATTTTATTTTCGTAACTAGCTTTGGAGGATTTTATGAGGGATCTCAGCTTCCTATTGAGGCTGATAAGGGAGTTTTTTGCATTCTGGGATTTTCCTCTTTTCTACAAAAGTTTCTTCCTTTTGTTGCAAAGTTTGTTTATGGCAAGGGACCACTAGATTGGCTTCCTTTTTTTGGAGGAGAGCATCTTGGTTCTATTGGAGATGGCACGATTCATGCATGAGTGGATGTGCTTGTACAGTGCCCTAGTGTAGATTCAGCAGTCGAACTTTCAGTTCCCGTCTGCATGGGTGTCATGACGTTTGTCACTTCTGACTTGAGTAGCATGACGTTGGCTTTGGAGAAGTTTTTTATGGAGGTTTCCTTACTGGGGGGGTGGGGGTGGGGGTGGGATGTGGATGTCAAGGGTGATTAGCTTATGGTCAGACCTGATCAATGAGGGGGTGACGATAGGTGTGGAGCATCGATTTCCCATGTTGGTAATGACCAGGTCTAGGATTCTGGAGCCCCTGGTGGGGCTAAGGATTAGTTGGGCAAAGGTGTTTGTACTTGAGTAATTTTCCCAGTTAATGGCAGGGTAGTTGAAATCACCAAATATTAGGATGTTTGGTTGTATCTTAATATTTTCCAGTATGTTTAGAACGGTGTAGTGAGAATCTTGGAGCATGGTGAGGGATCTGTAGGAAGCTACAATTTGGGTTGCAGTCTTACCTAGTGTTAATTGCACCTGGAGAATTTCAGACGCATTGTGTTGGGCAACTAGCCTGGTGTTGTGAATATCCTTGGTGAATATGGACACTCCTCCACCTTTAGTGTTTTGGTCCTGGTTTGGTGGCCGAAAAAGTGTGGTAAGAGTTGTAGCCTGGTATTTCAGGGGTGCTCTCTGGAGCCTTGAACCAGGTCTCAGTTACTGCACAGATATTGATGTTCTCCATTTTTAAGAGTGCCTCAAGAAAGTGCATTTTGAGGTTTAGACTTCTAGCATTGAGTAGCATTACCTTCAGATTTTGCATGCTTGTACCTATTACGGTGGTGGTTTTGTCCTTTGAACTTTGCTTAAAAAAGGCACTATAGGGATGGCAAGAGCCTTAGCCAGTAACCTGAATCCCAGGGACAACAGGTGCAGACCATCTCTGGCAAAGCACAGTGGTCTGTCGATCATGTTGTCCTAGGCAGACAGATACTGGATCTCCTTTGAATGACACCAGAAGCTTAACCAATTGTTGAAGTCAATTATTTTGTTCTTATACTGTGGTATAATTCTGGGCAAAGGCAGGATGCTACTCAGGGCTAGGGTCATACCTGCCTGGGCCACATGATCCGAGAGCTCTTCCATTTCTCTTTTCATGTAGTCCAGGGAGGTTCGTCTCAAGTCATGCACTCCAACATGGACAATGACAGAGTCATATTTGTACTTTTTGTGGAGTGATTTGAGTGCATGCGTTATGTGGTGGATCTTGGCACCCGACAGGCAGCTGACTGTAATTTTCTCCTTGTTCAGCCTGGTGAGTGGGACAGGCATCTGTACAGTTAGATGTTATAGTTATGTGAGATGACATATATATAGTCTGTTGCTACGTAGTAGTAATAAACAGATGTGCATAAGCTGTAGTATTGTGGACTTGTACTGTTAACGAAATCAATCAAAGTGTAGCGTAAAGTCAACTTTAGAAAGTAAAAAATGAAACAACAATCACGCCAAATGTTAATGGAATCCACCAAAGCCAAATAGCACCAACAGACATAAAATCCAATCCTTCTTTATTGTACAACACAGATGATTTAGCTCTTTCATCCACAATAATGTGGACTTCATCAGAATACACTTAATTCATTAATTAATGTTTATATACTTGCATTTTTGCCGCCAAATTGACTAATTTAAAAACCTTTTTACTCAGCTTAAAGAGACAAGCACGTTCTACATAATAATTAATACTAAAAGAAACATATTCAAACATTTTTACAATAATATGCTTCACTATCACTCTAATACATATATGTGTGTAAATTCTAATACATAATTATATATATATATATATATATATATATATATATATATATATATATATATATATATATATTTATTCTAATACATAATCATACTCAAAGACAAAGTACAGAACAACGTAAAATTATGCACATAATGAGTCATTCACATAAGTTGTACACATAAAAATTCCACAAATTCTACAACTAATTCATTTCATATAAACTATGGGGATATGTAACAATACAATAATGTAACAGACAAGGTAACAACCTATGTCTGCAATTGTAGAATAGGTTTAATTGTAATGTGGTCATTTAAAGCTGGTGTATTTAAGGCATTAGTTAGCAGTTGTCACTTAGTCTCTTTGTACCCCAATATTGCTTTGTAATTGCCCACTCTGGGGCCCACTCTAACTTGCTCTAAGATTGCAAAATGTCTATTCTCCCTTTAACTCCATATGTCTATATAGGGCATTATTGTTGTCTTTTCTTTTAATATTATATAAATAATCATAAATTCTTTTTTTAAAACTTCTCTCCATTTTTCCTATATAGTAGCCGGGACATGCCATACACTTAGCCATATATACAAAATACTTAGAATTGCAGTTCCCCTGCCTAAAGGTAATCCTAGTTTTATTAACATTTTCAAGAATAACACCCTCCTCTTCTAATATAGCATGACATTGCCTGCAGTTACCACACCTACTAGTATGTTTATTTATTTTGTCAACCGTACTAATAATATTACCCTGTTCCAGATTTCTCTTTATATGACAACCCATTTTATAGACAAATAAAGGTGCTTCCCCTACTGCATTCCTTATTTCATTGTCCGCCATTAAAATATTCCAGTTGTTTTTTTAATATCTGTTTCACATGGTTAACATAAGGGGAATATTCCAATATACAGGCACGTTAGTAATTCTTATCAGTATTGTCAACTAAATTGGATGCATGTTCAAGTATTGCCTTTCCCAAAATTGGTGGGTACTTATTTCTCCATTCACTAATAACGTACCTTTTGATGTCATCTAACATACAATTGGAGTATCCCCTCTGACTAAACAAGGTCCTTATATATTCCATTTCCTCAATCATATTGAAGTACTGAGAGGTCATACGGGCTGCTCTTATACATTGCCCTTTGTAAATATTCCTCATCAGTTTCCTCGGATGGTTGCTGGTGTACTCAAGATAACTATTAGAAAAAGTATCTTTCCTATGTATGCAAGACTTAAATCCACTGTTTGTATTGGATATAAAAGTATCCAAATATTCAATACTCCCTGTGTTGCAAGTATATGTGGATTTGAGAAATGTAGTACAATTGTTGATATAGTTCATAAACTCATCAATAACCTCATAAGGGCCATCCCACAAAACAAATATGTTATCCACAAACCTGGAGTAATGTCGAATGTACTTGTAATATTCACTCTTGAAGATGTGATGGTTCTCCCAATCCAACATCATTAGATTTGCGAACATGGGGGCACAAGCGGCCCCCATGGCCACACCCCTGGTCTGCCGATGATACTCACCCTCAAAGTAAATAAAGTTGTAATCAAGCACCAAAGACATACACTCCATGATAAGGCTGACACAATCCCAATCCAAATTGGCATACTGTCTAATGCTGTTACAAAAACCTTCTAACCCTAGTTGCTTGGGTATACATGAAAATAAATCTATCACATCAGTGGTGATAAAGAAGGGCCCTTCCTTCCAAAGATTTGGAGTGAGACTACCTAAGAATTCCCACGAATCCTTAATCATATGTGGGATTTTCCCATAAATATGCTTTAACCACTTATCTATGGCAACTCAAAGTGGATAAGTTTTAGAATGGCTCCCCAAAACAATAGGCCGAAAGGGCAGATCCGTGATACTCTTGTGTATCTTAGGAATTCACACAATAGTTGCCAAAATTGGATGTTTAACCTTAAGAAAATTATAAACGTCAATGGTAATATGGTTGTCCAATAAAAAATCCTCTAAATACATGTCAATCGGCTGATAAGCTACATGTATTTCATTAATGGATACTATCTCGTAATTCCCTGAGGTCTAGAATCTCAAACATTTTTGTGGCATATTTCAGTGCATCATATATAACCCCCCCACCACCTTTATCAGGTTTCATGACTCTGATATTATGGTCATTCTTAAGCTGCCTCAAAGTGCATAACTCATTACCTGATAAATTGTTCTGAGTTTTCATATGTTTTATAACCTTCTGTAAATCATAGATTTCCTTTGTAACCATTCTTTCATATACTGCAACACTGGGGTGTGTAGGTGGAACATAGGTACTTTTTTTCTTTAGTACACCAGTAACTACTGGCTTTGATTTACCTTGAAACTGGATAGCTAAATTTATTTTTCTTAGGAATAATTTTATTTCCATCAAACAATCTACCAAATGAAACCTTGTTTTAGGTATGTACTCAATACCCTTAGACAACAGCTTAAAATGTTCACTACCCAATGCCAAATTAGTGTAGTTATATATTTTAAAATTGTCTAAACAGCTAACCACTCCATCAGAAGTTGTTATTGCTGATGTAATCTCTAATTACTGTTTTCTAAATTTATCACTGTCTCCTATTCTCCCCCCAACCTCGGTCCGCATATTCCATATGTGTCCCGTATGACCTGTTCTGTTTCCATTTCCAATCCTTCCTCCAATTCGGATGTTGCTGCTGTTTCCACCCCCTGTCAAAATTTGTACCATTCAAATCATGGTGTTCATTAGTCTCACAATCCCTGCCCCCATAGTATCATTTCTCTCTATATCACTTCTACCAGTCCTATCCTTGTTTTCCTTCCAGGGGTATACAATATCTTTTTTAAAATGCTCTACATCCCTCTTAATCTTTCTGCATTTCTTAGGGTAAATGGTGTGAGCCTTTTCGTCCACCATATTGTACTGTTTTAAATACAATTTCTCCCATTGTGTATACAATAAATCGCTGACTAATATTATTATGCTTTTCAACTTCATCCATCAGTATACATAATCTTTCATCATTTTTCTTAATTAATAACTTCATATAGTCAAACCCAAATTGATTAAATAACTGGTTGAATTCATTACATGCTTGCTCAGTTAAAACAATACCCATAGGTGCCTTAAAAAATGTACGCCCACTGGTACAATATTCAATGTAAGACATTGGTTTAAATATGCATTATCCAATTTTAAACCCTTAATCACTCCCAGTTTTTTACCAAAGGAGTATATCATTTCTTTCAAAGTTCCACTGGGTAAGTTTTCTGCATCATTCATATTACATGGTACTTGATCCATTACATTAAAATCAAATTCATTAGAAAAAAACTTATTCAGTTGAGTGCTACCCAGCCCCACTTTACATTTGTCATTGGCATTAGCTCTAGGACTCAAGCTTTGCCTTACAGTACCTTTTCCTGATGCTGTAGCATCATTTTCTGCTGTAGAATAAGTCCTAACAGTCATTGCTCATTTGGGCTTAGCTCCGGTCCATCTGAAATAAATTTCCAAATGATATAAAGAAAAATCAAAAGTAAAATCCTTGTCCGTCGCCTTGCTAGCATTTCCTAGCTCTCCATTTGCCTGCAAAATTGAACCATCCAGAGCTGTAGGCACTTCAAGATCTACCCCCTGGCCATTAGGTATCTCAAAAGAAGCCTGACTTCCTGCTAATGCAGCCACCGCATGCAACGTGTGCTGCGTGCTATGCTCAGTCAGCCCAGGTTGTGTAAAAAGCTCAATCAGCTGGGTAAGTTCCCCCTTCAGAATGAAGACTTCCGACTGACCAGAGATGAATTAGAGGGCAGTTCTTCAATGGAATCCATTGTACCGCCAATGAAATCAAAGTATAGCATAAAGTCAACTTTAGAAAGTAAAAAATGAAACAACAATCACTCCAAACGTTAATGGAATCCACCAAAGCCAAATAGCACCAACAAACGCACTTAATTCATTAATAAATGTTTATATACTTGCATTTTTGGTGCCAAATTGACTAATTTAAAAACCCTTTACTCAACTTAAAGAGACGTAAAGAGACAAGCATGTTCTACAAGTATATAAGCATTAATTAATGAATTAAGTGTATTCTGATGAAGTCCACATTATTGTGAATGAAAGTGCTAAATCATCTGTATTGTACAATAAAGAAGGATTGGATTTTATGTCCGTTGGTGCTATTTGGCTTTGGTGGATTCCATTAACATTTGGCGTGGGCTTGTACTGTTGATGTACTGTAATGCTGCACCTACCCTGTACCAATGCTACAGCTGTGGCTACTGACATCAGATCTCTCACACACCTATGTAGGTCCCTCTGGTATACCCCCAAGACAGCAGCCTGTAGCTGGTGAGTATGGTTTTTGTTCAGGTTTGCTAATATACCGGTCATGTTATGGCTATGGTATATTCCATGCAAACATTTAACACACCTACCCATAATGCATGCCATACATGTTCATATATTGTTACTGTTAACTGCACTGCATCACAGTGGTCACCATGATGGTGTATCTGAAGGGTATGTCAGACTCCTGCAATATAACCAACATCCTGTCATTGCAAAATGTGTGCACAGAGATGAACATAATGGTGGGACAAATAGCCTACAGTAGGGACATGTGTGAAACATCACCCTTATACAGTGCTACAACAGTGTATATACCAGTATTACAATGGCAACTGTTACAGATCTACACTACAGCATATAATAATACTGTGGTCCACAACCCTTACAACCTGCAATGTGGTCCTAACATGAGCAATGAGTGTGTAATATGGAATTGTATGTTAGGGGAGGAAATATGGGAAATACATATCTTCACAAACACTGGAAACATGAGTGCACACATTCCAGATAAAAATATAGTGCAAGCAGCTGTTGAGGTACTGACTGCATGCATTTGTCATGGAAATGCACCTTCCAGCAAGTACATGTCCCCAGTGTCACACCAAGAATTGTTCTGCTGTCCAAGATGTTTGGCCATCAAATGTGCACACTTACCTGCAACAGAGGCAGCCATGGCTTGTACACATCTTACATGCCATGGCATGGGCCCCATACCCAACAGGTTGCACCCATGAGCTGGACATGTAGCCATATCTCACCATTGCATATACCATGGCAAACAGTGCAGGCAGTAATGTATGTGGCAAGGATGTATGGGACAGGAATGATGTAGGAAGTAAACAGATGGCCATCCAAGACAGAAGATGTCACATGTTGCAAACTGGTCATGCAGGCTGCCTAGTGACATGCCACAACACTGAGGGGGTTGCAGGAATGTCTAGCAAGTAGTGGCTGTGCAGTACCAATGTTAGCAATTGCCTGGACTCTGCAAACATGTGGCCCATGGGTTAGGGTAATCAGATGTGACAGTTGTACCACAGGAAACATCAGCCAGGCCTCTCTACAGGTAGTGTATGCATAACAGAAGAGGTCCCAAAAAGGCATGCTTTGCAATGTGTACTGGTATACCAAGACCACGTTGGAAACCTACAGACAGTATCATGTATGATACATGTGCTGCACAACCAACTCATCCCACCTCAGGCCCACCATCCCCATCTGTGCCGTGCCAGTGCCAGTGTATACTTGTATGTTTGCCCTTCATTAGCTGGGACTAGGCTGTTACACATGGTGTTCAGTGTTTGGGACACTGCAAACTGACACACTTGTGTAGGCCATAGTTGTCAAGCATCTGCAAAAAGGCTGAAGGTGGGGAGGGGGTGTCATCATGACACAACAGTGCACTGCAGCAGGAAATCAAAGGATTCTATGAATGGCTGTATCTGCACAGAGTCAGGTTCAGAAACTGTGGCAGATGTAACCCTGACTCCACAGCAATAGTGACGGCAGTGTGTGAACTCCAAGGGATGTGCACATGAGTTGACCTTGCAATCATGCAGAGTTGGGGGACATGTGTAGGGCAGACTGACCATATACTGGCAAATGCAGATGGCCCATGCTAATATACCCCTGTCAGGAATAGTGACTGCTGTAGTACACATAACAGTAGGTGCAACAAACCATCATGATAAAGGCGTGCACACATATGCACCCAAGAAGTGTATGTATCTCAATCAGCATCAGCACAACTAACGCATTTGTTTGACACTGTATTTGATTGTACAGGAAATATGTCACATATCAGGCTCATTTAATATTAACATATGCAGTAATGTGGTCCCATGGCATATCAAGGAAGAGGGCGTCATATCAATAAGGGTGTATACACTCCCCATAGCCATGGTAAGGGTTGACGGTTGTCAGTGTAATTGTAACGTATTGCTCATACATGCACCGCGGATGATGACATCTGTAAATCAGACAACAGGCATTCACAAATAACATCTGTCCACATATCATCCCAGGTATGTTTCAGACAAACACATAGGGGCTGTGACCAGCAGAGCAGACATAACTGACACAGTAATACGCATTCAGCAATGGTGTGTACACCTGTGAGGTATGGTGTACAGTACATGGTAGGGTGCTGAACAGATGCACAGCAATACTGTGTACATGGGTGCAGTGTTTTCCAGGAGAAGGGGCATCACCTACTAACGCAGCCCATGCACCACACGCATGTATACTGTTGCTACCATGGATTGACTATAGCTGCAATGTATGCTGCTGAGTACCATATGTTATGCATGTTGACAGATGGGTAATGGGAGGTCTGTGTATAATATCTTTGTGCAACCTCACCTGTAAGTGTGTGTGTATGTGTGTTTGTGTGTGTGTGTGTGTGTGTGTGTGTGTGTGTGTGTGTGTGTGTGTGTGTGTGTGTGTGTGTGTGTGGGGGTTGATATGGGGGTTGGGGGGTTATTTTGTCTGTAAGTGCAATCTGGTGGAGTGGAGGGGGGTTGATGCATGTAAGATGTGTGTGTATGTATGTGTGTGTGTGTTTGTGTGTGTTTCCATGTATGCACGTGTGAATGTGGGGTTGTTCATATGTCTCGACTTCCCTTTGGAATTGTGCAGTACATGGACATGCACTGACATGTGAGACACCAGGAATACTTGTCTGATATGTAATCTCAGGACAGCTGATAGTATAATAAGGTCTGTTGCATGGAACATGCATTGGGAGGGAAACTAGACACCAGGTATACTGTTAAAACTGCAATCAGCAGACAGGTGAAAGAATACCCATGTATGCAGCACTACAGATACATTTGGGAATTACTAGACAACATCAGTGAGTGTAACCAAATATTACTGTTGTCCACATGATAAGTTAATAGAGCAACAGATCTTGCATCTACTGAGCTATAGTTACATATGACACTCCAGTGAATGACATTATTGAGTGACTGTAGTAGCCCCTAACATATGGGGCCCATGCTCACGATGTCTGAACAAACCCATGCTGAACACTGGATGACAGCGGTGAGTCCTTGTAAAAGCAACTCCAATCAAGTCAAAGAGGTAATGGAGTAACAGGTCATGTTTTGTGGTCACTTGTCTAGGCAATTAGAAAAATGATATGTTAATGATTGGTATTAATGATTGTAGGTTTCCAAGTGTGATGCAGGATGGGGAACTTAAGACAATAAACCTGGGACAGTCTGTAAACTCAGGGACAGGTAGGTATTATGGTGGAATGTGTGCGTGTGTGTGTGTGTGTGTGTGTGTGTGTGTGTGTGTGTGTGTGTGTGTGTGTGTGTGTGTGTGTATGTGTACTGTTAAGCAATGATGTACAGGTCTTAAAGTACACTTCTTGTTTTCCCCTCACAGGTGGCGAGGTGGGTCAGGGTCCCTCCTGCATGCAATCTGATGTTGATGTCCTTACAGACACTGAAAATGATGATAGGTGTGCTGAGGCACAGGTGGGGTTGTCAGAGGCTGAAACTGCAACATCGCTTGACATCCCCGTTATCCACCCCATCCCCGCACACAGTCACAGTGCCTATAGATACCCCATCACCAGTGGCCATAGTAGAGGGACAGTTGGTGGTTGGTTGCAGTGCACAGGACAGTGTGGTATCTATGGCTGCTGTGTCTGGACATAGCAGCCATAGCCAGATGTCCGGCAGGGTACCAAATAGGCAAATGTACAGGGGTGCTCATGGGAAGGCCACTGGTCATCGTGCCCTTGGCAGAAGTTTCACATCTGGTACCACCAGACACATGATATAGGCTGTCATGGAGGCACAGGCATGTATGGAATGGTAACACCAGACAGGGTCTGAGGCTGCAGAGGGCTGCTTTTTCAGCTGTAAGTGACAACATCTGTGATCTTGCAGGTGCCCTCTGTTATTATACAGAGGTCATGGATAGATGGTGGGGTGAGATGGTGGGCCTCCTCGACTGTGGATTGTCTATGCTAGAGCATGTGGTGGGACTGGTGTGATGGCCATGTGGATGTAGACCAGCAACACCAACATCTGGCAGTCAACGTGGATGTGCCAGGACACCAAGCTGCTACCATAGTGGCAGTACCAGCCCCAGCACTGCAGGGGGGTGTTGTCCACACCACACCACAGCAGACCAAGTTCACATGGCCCTGGCCAGTCCCAGGAGGGACCTGCTTCCAGCGGACATATGTCATCATCAGAGGAGAGTAACATATCGAGGTTTGTACCTGGATGTGCCCAAAGAACCCCTGGCAGGCACAGTTCTCTTGTCCATAGCCAGAGGCGATGAACTGCACACCCTGCCAGGTATGGTCTGCAGCTGTCCAACAAACAGCTGTATAGGGCAGCCACATGGCAGAACTCTGTGCATGCATACCCACACACAATACAAACACACACAGAGTAACCCCATACCTACACACATCACATCACCACGGCCATATCAGTAACTTAAACCCCTCACTCACACACATGGTGTCAAACGTATGGCCCACCCTATGTCTCTGTCAAACCAACAACACGCCCTGTGCATATGATGATACCTGTGCCACATCCCTGTCATACATAACATCAATGCAGGGACAGGCTAATATGGTTCTGATGCACATGGTGACTGTACTACAGTGTGCCAATGTATTGCTGTGTAACATGTTGTCAGCAGTAATGTTTAATGTTTACATGTCAGGTAGTGTAGCTGTCCAGCCATATGAATTATAGCTGTTAGTAAGACTGAGTGATTGTGGTCTCCATAATGTTATCCATTTGTGTTGTAGGTGTCCATGTGTCAGCAGGAGAATGGTCTTGCTGTCATATTTCACAAGGGGTATGGCACTGTGGTGACACCATGGCTGTGCCATATCCTGGGTACAGTTGAACACATGTCACAGGTCTGTATAACAGTTACTGCCTGTGCCACATGGACAGATGACCCCCTGGGACATGTATATTCAGCAACCTGATGTAGATCCCTCCACATACATGCACACTCTTACCTGACAACACTGGGACTAGACCCCCTACCTAGGTATGTAGTGCTACTGATGTGTGTGGCTTTAATTGCACACACCACACAGCGTTTAGGATGAGGTGTGGTCCAGGTTACATGTTACATGCAGAACATCCCCAGGCATGTACAGTATGGTAATGGGGGATGTAATGGTTGTATATGGACAATACATAGTGTGACATACCATCATATACACATTAACAAACACATAACAGTCAGACACACATCCGAGAGACCTGGGCCTATCAGTGCTAACTACCTTGTCAGTGTGTCCAATGTGTTATAGGTAGGCTGGACACAGCACATGCACAACTGGGCTGGATAGTGTTATCAGTTACCTGTAGGGTTGATGGTGACAGTGGTCACCATACAGTGGTACATGGGACATGTACCAGGTGTACCATGGTGCAATGACAGTATACCCAGCACTCACATCCTACTGTGGATATTGTACACACTGGAACCCATGATGACATTCAGACATACCCACTATCACACATTGACCAGGACTGCAATACAGCCCCATGTCCATCCCAAGAGTACTACTACAGGGATATGCATCTAATGCACATGCCACAGGCATAGTAGGGTGATGCATTGTCATGCCTCTCCTATGGGCAGTAACATCACTATCCCTAATACTGTGTGGCAATGCATATTATAATAGGACAGGGGTCTGCAACCTTCACTATCAAAAGAGCCATTTTTGGCCCCTCTCTCACCAAATAAGATTCATCTGGAGCCACAAAACCTATTTGACCCCTAAAATGAAGATAACACAGTGTATAAAGTTTTATATATAGTTATTATACTAAATATAAAAGAACTAAGTTTATAAGAGCAATATTTAAAATCCATCCCTATTTTTGTTCCTTTGTTGGGATTGCTCGATCACTTTCAGTGTGTGTTTGTGTCATATCTGTCAACCTCTTAGAACAAGAAATTTGGAAAAAGCCATAAATAATGGGGCACAAAGGCCCAAAAATAGGGATACTTTTTAAATATTGCTCTTACAAACTTAGAAAGTTGATAGAATAACAGATTTTTGCATTAGCATGATTTTTTTCTTAAGGGTATGAAGTCTGAAACTCAAATGTCTGTCTATTTTTTTACTTCAGCCATCAATGATTTGTCAGAAAACCACAATTTTATGAAAAAATGACCAAGAATATGAGGCAAAAGTCAGGACATTCTGCAAAAATCTGCACAGTTGAGAGGTGTGTGCATGTGCGTGTGTGTGTGTGTGTGTGTGTGTGTGTGTGTGTGTGTGTGTGTGTGTGTGTGTGTGTGTGTGTAAAATGCATTTTAACAGAAACCATGTTATTCTAGCAAGTTTCTAAGTTTATAAGAGCAATATTTAAAGTCTGTCCCTATTTTTGTTCCTTTGTTCCCCTTTATTTGTGGCTCTGTCCAGATTTCTTGTGGTAAGACTTTGAGAGGTATGAGAGGTATGGAAACTTTTCAGGAGATGCTGCTGCTACCAGAGGAACATTCAATCACTCTCAGTGTGTGTGTCTGTGTGTCTGTGTCTCTGTGTTTGTCTGTGTTGTGCGGTAGAGTGGCCATTATTTTTCAAAGCTATAAGGAGCCATCGCAGAGTGGTAGAAGAGCCACAGATTGCAGACCCCTGTAATAGGAGTATGTGGCCTCGGAATGCTGTACCCTACATATATACACACATGCACACATACACACACTTGCAAGAACTCAGTGGGTATCCCATGCCTATCAACCCATTTGTACAACAGTGTTGTGCTGGTACTGCAAGGCCCAGGTAGCCCTTAGGGAGAGGAGAATAACAAGGTACATGTAATGTCCGGTACAGCAGCCAACACATCTAAGTATGGCAATGGGTGATGTGGTGGGTGTTAAGGGCCTCAGGGTATTCCCAACTACTGGTGTACTAACACACATATACTGATATCCTCAGTAATGCCCACATACACATTTTTCAGTAATGGGGTGTATTGGTGCAGGTATTCATAGGTATGTACCTGGCTATTGTCCATGGAGAGATGGAAAGTGTAGGGGATGTGTGCACAGTGGTATCATGCTACCTGCCATGTGCCAGCAGGCCATCCATCTACAGACACCACTGTGGTAACCCTCAGGGTGACAGTGACATGTATCAGCCAATTCTCTGGGTGTCTCCTGCAAATGGCCGGTGAGGTGCTCCAGTTGACATGTATGCAACATGTATTACATAACAGGGTTAGTGTCTGTCTTGGAGACCTGTACCCAAGCATGTTCTGTTGACTGTGGTAGGGTAGTGGAGGTATCCATGGCATGTGTGCATATAGGGTGTTGTGTCCTATTTGTGCCAGTTATAGCACAGCTGGGCAGACATGTCAGTGTCAGTCAAGCGTAGATTGACTGTACATTTCCAAGATGGATACCTGACATCTGCACATCTGTACAGGGACTGACAGACATCAGCTCGCCAACTAACTATGCAGTAGGATGAATGTGTTGACAGACAGACATCTGATACCGATAGGTATGTCATTACTACATGATGGCTGCCCTCACTGATATGTGCTATACAGATAGCAGCCTACAGTTATTTTCCACATGTCAGATCATTATCCAGTAGGAAATATATAATCTGGCACAGCTCACACACCAGGCACACAACAGTGAGGACTCAGAGTCCATCTATGCATGCAGGGGAGTTTGATGCCAGTGCTACAATTAGCAATCTACTCTTGCTTGGGAAAGCAGTGTCAAAAGTAGTAACTTCATGATACACTACATGCCAGTGTAACTGCACATAACTTGAGAAACTACCCTTGTATGTAACACATTCACATGGATAAGAGTGTTGTACAGGTCATATATACTCAAGTGTCCCAGACAGGAGACTCACATCCCTTGCTACTGTAATGACAACACATAGATGCATGTTATGTACATGGCATTACATACACTTATTACAGATGTCATTACCCTGCTATGTTATTAGACTCAGTTGTGAGCACTGCTTACCAGGGCTGAGTCATGCTTAGCAAGTGTCAGCATTGCTGCAATATAAAAGCTAAGCACATTTGTGCACTGGTAAGCAAAGCCTACACGGTGTAAGCGTCCGTACGTTTAGCCATACCTTAGCACTGCTTAGCTTTGTGCAAACCCATGCAAACACACTTAAAGCTGCTCAAAACTGCTTTAACCACTCTGTATCCAACAGTTCTTGTTATGCCCAGCAACAAAATAAACAGCCCTTGCAGGTCCTGAACCCAGGACACTGTACACTATAGTCAAAACCGTTAACCAGTACACCATGACAGCTGTGAAGACAGCTGTTGTTTTTCCACTACATCTGTCAGTAGACATATTGAATAGTATTGAACAATTACTGTGACTTTTACAATTGTATTGTACTTGTTAGTGATATTACTGTTGCATCACATATGTTGTTATATCTAAATATACACATATCAGATTCATACAGTGTGATACATCTGGGAAGGTATATACAACAGTAATGTTTACACATGACAAGGATATGGATATATACATATACATATGTAGATATATGTCTACATGTGCATACACATATATATTCATATATATGTATTTACACACATCTGTATAGTGCATCATATATATGGCCATATATAGCTCTCTCTCTCTCTCTCTCTATATATATATATATATATATATGTATATATATATATATATATATATATATATATATATATATATATATATATGTGTGTGTGTGTGTGTGTGTGTGTGTGTATGTATATGTGCACACACACACACACACACACACACACACACACATATATATATATATATATATATATATATATATATATATATATATATATATATATATATATATATATATATGTATATGTGTATATATCTATATAGATATATGGATATATATATATATATATATATATATATATATATATATATATATATATATATACATATATGTTTACCATATGTCCAGAACATGGAGTGGAGTCATACCTCAGCACCAATAGTCTCAACCTCTTAGTGCAAGGGGATGGCATGTATGTATAGCAGATATATATATATATATAGACTGTTGCTGCTGTAACAGGGGTTGTCTTAACAGACATGTTGTGTGTGGGAGGTCACATCTGCTATTGACATGTACGCCATCAGTTACTGACAGACATCCTAAGGACATCATAGTACAGTACCACTGATAGCACAGTAATGATCCTGTGGACTACAGCAGATATGACCAATATATGTGGACAGTCTGGCACACTCTGGTCAGTCCAGAGGTATACACAGATCCCTTTAGTGTGAGACATGTGGACCAAGCCTGACAATGTGGATGTTAACAGCCATGTACATGGGTATGTCATGTAAATACTGGACTACATATGCCCACACAGTTTATGCATTCACACACTCCTGTCTGTCCTGACACATAATAACTGGTGGTGCAGAGGTCACATGGCCACATACTACCCAGTAGTTAGTGACATATATCTGTACAGCATCCCACTGCTTTGTCAGAAATACACAACAGTTATGGTGGCCCGGTAGCAGTACATTTTGCAAATATCTGGACATAACATCACACTGGGTAATTACACCAAGCTGCTAAGCACTGTGCAAACTACAGGCAGACTGCCACAACACTGGCCTACATTTTGTATGGGGGAATACACATGTACCTGCAAATATGGCTGGCTCTACAGGCATGTCACAGCACAGAGTAACAGACACCTGTGTGAAAGTGCATACCCCAGTGGTGGCTGGTGACTTTAAATCAAAGAGGGGCTGCAGGAGACAGCTGAATGGGTGGGGTCAATGGGAATGGGTGTGACCAACTAGAAAGGGGAGGAGCTATGCTCAAAACCACAAAAACTTTAATTAAATACGCTGCCCTGGGTGCCAAACCATCATTATGGGAGTCCAGTCAAGACAAAATGAAGTGTAGAAGAAAAAAAATATTTCAATCCATTGGCGGCATGACAGCTTTCTTAATATCTAGATGGAAACAAAAATGATGTGAGGTATGAAAAAATAAATTACTTTTTAAATACAATACTGGAATGCCAGTCAAAATCAAGTATAAGAAAAACAAGCAGCACTTAACTCAAATCACTTCTCCTTGCACTCCAGTTCTAATTATAATTTTTATTCAGCTTTATTAAAGCACCAAGTAACATGCTGAAAGTAGCAATCTCTGTGATACCCTCACTTGTAAAAAATTTTTCTTATCCAAAAAAGAACTGCTGCCTGACAACTATCTACTTGTTTTATGGGGAAAACATGATCAAAGTAAAAAATGAAAAGCAAACAGGAAACAAGCTCAACATATATTACTTAAAGGATTACTGCACAGGATATGGACCACGCATGATAGATTGGCATTCTGTTTAGTTTGCAGGTAAAGCCTGTAATGAGCTTAACATAATCTAATCCTGGCCCTTATTACAAATATTGTCATATGCATTTCAATACCCAAGGCTTATACATTATCTAGTTATTTAAGTATTCTGTACATGGCAGCAACAGAAAGGCTTTCAATGTTGGCAATACTGCTTATTAAAATGTACTTGCATCTTACAATATCAGACAAGCTTACCTGATGGTCATTAAAGCACTGCTACTTAAACACAGAACAAAAGGCACTTTCTGAATAATAATAAGCAAATATCAACAGTATACAAATGTCAGAAATCAGAACATTCTGCAAAATCAATGACAGATGAAAAGCCACTGTAGTACTTGTGTTTACCTTGTATGGGGGGGGGGTAGTCTGCACATTTACACTGCATAACTGCTCCTTGCCTTGCTTGGACACATCCAGAGTCACTACATGGGGGAGTGGTGTGCAACAAGTATGTCACAATTTGAAATATCTCTGGCTGTGATGGCCCTGACACATTTGTCATACCTCTCAACCTCAGTGCAAGAGCTCTGGACAAAGCCATACATAGAAGTGAGACAAAGGCCAAAAAATAAGGACAATTTTTAAATATTGCTCTTATAAACTTAGAAAGATAATAGAATAGTAGGTCTTGCATTAGTATGAATTTTCGGCAGGGTAGGAAATCTGAAACTCAAATGTCTGTCATTATTTTCCAACTTCAGTCTTTAATGATTTGCCACTAATTTGCCAAAAAACCCCACAATTTTATGAAAAATGGACCAAAAATGTGATGCAAAAATATAAAATAGCCACAAAATACAGCTGGGAACCTGTCAAAGAAGGGACACTTTTAATATTAGTACTACTAACTTGAGCAGCTGACAAAATAAAAGAATCTACATGCATTTCTGAAATAAAAGTAATCTATAACTCTGATTATTACAGTTATTTCTTAATTGTAAACCCTCCATGTTTTCTTCCAAAATTGCCATTTTGCAGAGGGATTATTAGGGGAAGAGCAACATTTTGAGCCAAAATTGGGGACAGTTGAGAGGTTTGGATATGCCTAATTCTATAAAGCAATTTTATTTGCACGTACCTCTCAACCTGTTAATGCAGGAAATCTGGACAAGGCTAAATATATTGGGGGAACATACAAACCCTACTAAAAGTTGCTCTTGTATAAACTTAAGACAGTTGATAGAATAACAGGTCTTGCTTTAGCATGCATTTTTCTGAAGGTTATGACTTAAAACTCAATGTCTGTCATTTAGTGACTTCATTCCTAAATGATTTGCCAGAAAACCACACATTTTATGAGGAACAAACCAAAAATAAGAAGCAAATATCTATTCATTCTGCAAAAATATGGACAGCTGAGAGGTATAGTTCAACCAGGGCTGTCTGAGTTTGCTACCCTTCCCCTCTCAAAATCATGGTCGATTGGAGCCTACCCCCTGCAACCATTCCAGTGTCCCATTTCTTGGTTATTTTGCCCCATTTACCATAAACACTGTAATGTGCATACTGCTTTACTTCTGCGATGATTTGGATTTCATTTGAAAGTTTTATTTTGCATTTTTATAGCACAAACCCCAATAGATATCTACTAAACAAAGCAATGCAGTCTCACAATGAAAACAGACTTAGCATTAAAACTTATCTGCCCTTGAAACTCACATGCATTGAAACGGCATTGAAACCCACATTCAAAGAAAACACATTTTGCCAGTGGCAGATAAAGATTAACTTTGGGCTGTTTTCAAATCATAGGCCCCTTTTGGGTGTTTTCAAATCATAGGCCCCTTGAACACAAAACATACACATGCTCTTTGATACACCTTCCCGATTGTATTAAATTGTATTCCTTGTACAATACAGTACAGTTGTTAGAGGGCATTTTAAATTTATTGTTTTGAACATTAGTAAACAATGAAACAAAATGCATGTACCAATGACAAAGCTAACCAATTCAGAACATTTCCATTATAAAAGTCTACTCAACCTTCTACACTCCACCAGTATCAGTAAATATGCACAATCTCTGAAGTGTAAAAGTCATCTAAATAACTCCACATTAAAGAAATCTGTAACAATGAAGAGGCTGCTGCTAGCAAACAACTTTATATGTCATTGTTTATTCATCTACAAATAAAGTGCCTGTTGCCCTTGAGGAATAAATTGTGTATGTTGCATGCATTAAAAAAAATGATAAGCTAGTAATATCGCAATAGAGACTGTATGGCAAACTGATAACAGGTTCACAGTTACTACTCTAGGTATCTGCCAAAAAGGACTGCAGCATCCACCCACTTTACAACACAGTACAGTATTAGCAATGCATCTATCTACTATGGGAGTAGAACCCACAACCTTCTGCATCAAAAACAAGCACACTACCTGTTGTGCTGTTAACAATGCAAGCAGACTCAGAATAAGCAGCACTAAAGTTTTGTTCCCCTGCAGCTCTCAGCTCCTTGTAAAATCTACTCGACACACAGTTGTATCTCTGAACTTTGCAGCACAAGAAATCTGGAAAAAGCCGACATTTATTGGGGGGAGGGACAAAAGCCCAAAAACCAGGGACACATTTTATACATTGCTTGTACAATGTTGGAAAGTTGCTAGAATAAAATGTTGTGTTACCACCATACATTTCACTGCCAAGTCTTTAACCCAGGGGACAGCAGGAACAACAGGAACCAAGTAAATAGTAACAAACAACAGGAACAAGTTCCACCAGGATTTATTAAAAGCACAAAATCTTTCTCTCTTCCGCTCTCTCGGGCTGAAAGGAGAATAGAATAAAATCAATTACAAACAAACAAATATAATATACTAATTATATAATAATATAATTCCCTGTGCAAAACAGTCAGAGAAACATACCACTATGCCAAATCAGCTGTTTTGTGAAAGAGAGAAAGACAAACTTAAATGGCTACCATTTAGTGAATTCAGCTATCACCATAGCTGTTAACCTCTTGGCACAAAACACCTGAACAAAGCCAATAATGGGGAGAATACAGCCCTCAAACATATTCAGTGAATTCAGTTCTCACAATAGCTCTCAACCTCTTAGCAAAAAACATGTGGACAAAGCCAGTAATGGGGGGGGGGATACAGCCCCCAAACATTCAATGAATTCAGTTCTCACCACAGATAGCTCTCAACCTTAGCACAAAATACCTGGACAAAGCCAATAATGGGGGAATACAGTCCCCAAAATAGGGACAAATTTCAAATATCCATGTTATAAACTTAGACATCTGCTAGAATAAACAGTTTTGTGTTACCATGTACTTTCTGAAGAATATGAAGTCTGAAATTCAAATGCCTGTTATTTTTAAACATTTAACCAGGAAACTAGTCTGACTTGGAACAAAAGACAATTTTCAGCAAAGCAGGGAGAAACTCCAGACACATCTTTGTAAGATGGGAGGACATGCAGACTCCACACAGAAGGCACTCCAGCCAAGAATCAAACCAGAGAACCTGTAGCTGTCAGGCAGCAATGCTACCAGTGCACCACTGCACAACAGACTTTACAAGCCAAGGAAAAATGTAGATACAGAAACCACAGATTTTATGAGGAACAGAACAAGTATGAGGCAAAAATCTGCAAATTTTTTTTAGAAATGGTGGTGGATAGGGAATTCAGGTCCATGCCACCTGCATCCAAGGTACAGGGTTCAAGCCTGAGTATCTCTACCCACCATTTGTTCTCTCTAGCCACCAGTTTATAGCAACTGGGGCATTACACACACGCACGCACACACACGCACGTGCACACACTCACGTGCACACACACGCATGCACACACACATGCATGTGCACACACGTGCACACACACACGCGCACACACACACACACACACACACATGCACACACACACACACACACACACACACACACACACACACACACACACACACACATACACACGCACACACACACACGCACACACTGCCTTCACCTACCTGTTTCATGAACAGAACATGTCTGAAGCCTCACCTACTCATTTCATGAACATAATCCTTGCGCATGAAGCCCATCCCAGCCAGCAACCATTTGTCCAGCAGTATAATTCATGAAGCCCTCACAGCGAAATCCCCGCTAGAGCTTTCAGCTCACCCCTCATTGGCCCTGCCTGCAAGGGAAGCAGTCCGGAGCTCCTCTGTTCTGTGCGGCCATCACCGCACAGATTCATGGGTATCTCTCAGCACAGATTGCTGGGTACCTCTTTCTCTGCATCCGGACTGCTGATAAAGGCAGTCTGAGTTCCCCAATGTGTCTGCACATGCGCAGAGGAGTCGGGATTCATGATTGTTTGTTTCACAGATTTTTTTTCTTTTTGTTTTTTTCTAGGTGGGAGGGCTGCAGTCTGGCAGTCCGATAGCACGAGCCACCCCTGCCATACCCATAACCAATGTGAACACAGCCACAGCCACATATGGTACACAGGCTTAATATTACACTATATGGACTGTCTGATCAACACCATCCTCATATGTGCCACTCACACACTAACCCATCATATACTGGGTCATGACACAGTGTGGTCCAATGCCTGTCTGTGGTATGGGACATGTGTGTGTTTGGCCCTACAAACATGTGAGCCGATAGGGTACCATACACTGGAGCAGCACGTAACATCACATAGAACAGGACCAAGAACAATGACATCTACCACAGTCTGTACACAGGCCAATGTACATATTTGCAATACACATACTGTTGACAATCAACATAAGTGCACAGACCACACTGCTGTACACACAACCATGGAATGCCCAGGTTATGTCCTTAGAAATAACCCCTACTATACATAACATGTCTAGCATTCTGATATCTGACTGGCTTGTTATCAGGTATGATGTCAATAAATAATGGTGTACAGAACATATGCACCTCTTACTGCATGACATATGTACAAAGGTTAAGAAGACAACTGATGAAATAAACAACTGAATCAAATTACTTGCCAAAGAACCAGACTGAGTACTTCCTAAAATCTTTAAATATGAAGCACTTTTCATCTTGCCTTAGTCAAGGACTATCATGATAAGAAGTTTGTTTCCAAGATTTTTAGAAAAAATACTTATTCAAACTCTCTACTACATTATTCTAGCACCCACCCTATGAAACAAAAGATGGCTATTGTTAAAGGCCAATTCGTGCATACAGCAGGCTTAAACAAAAATATTTCAATCAGCTCCTTACTGAAATTAAAGGCAGTGGAGAAGTAATATGACCTCCCAAATAATTACTGTTTAATATACCATGGTATACACGCAGACATCATATTGTTATTTTACATGGTTTTAAATGTTTTTATTCTATTTATTACATACCATCAGTCTTTTTATAAATTTGTAATTTCATTTTTTATTTAATGCATTTAACTTGTATTTATACTGCTGTGGGGGTTTTGTGTCTTGCAGTCTGTTGCTTTATTTAGGATTTCATTTTAATTTATTCATCTCATGAATATTTAATGTAAAGTCATTTATCTGCCCTACTCAACTTTGAATTATATCACTTCCTGTTTGGTTTGTATAAAAGGAAGTATCTATGCTTTAACTGTTATCTGATTAAGTCTAGATTATCTAGACGAAAGCGCTTATACATTTTGTTCCTGGATTTATGTACTGATTCAGTTAAAGTTGTTTTGTGATTTTTACTACCGAGTCATCCATTTTTGGTGAGTGGGTCCAATCCAGCTGCTTCACTTGGGCTACTTTTGTTTTCTGGACTGGTTTGTGCTTCTTTTTGACTTTTCTGGTGAAGTGAGTGACAGCTACTGAAATGTAGTAATGAGTTAGAGTAAGTTTCTTTTCTAAAGATCTTAACTGTAAAGCATTTATTAATACTGTCTTTACTCAAATACACATCTAAGTAGGCAATCCTGTTGGCATCAAAATTTTAAGTACATGTCAGAAACTGGGTAGTAGAGTTAAAGTAAGTCACTAACTATTCCGCTATAGATGCATCACCTTTGAATATAATAAAAATGTCACCTAAAAATCTAGTATAATGACATATTTTTTCTTTTATTCCAGTTATTTTAAAAATATATTCCTGCTCCCAGTAAGCCATAAACAAATTGGTGTAGTTGGCCCCACAAAGGGTGCCCATAGCCACGCCAATTTTTTGCAGGAAATATCTGTTGTTAAAGGTGGTGTAGTTATTGGACAAAATTAAGTCCAATAACTCTTCTACAAGATTCACCTACGTTCTTGGGGTCCCTCTATTCTGTAGTAAACAACTTACCCACTCAATTCCCTCTAGATGAGGGATAGAAGAGTACAAATCTTTGACGTCTACTGTCATAAAATTAAGACTGTTCTCATATGTCAAGTTGTTAACCTTCAGAAAGGACCACGAGTCTTTACAAATATGTTTTTCTATCACTACATATTTTTTTAAAAATTGGTCAACAACCTTAGCACAACCATATGTAATGCTGTTCCTTGCATCAATGAGCATCGGTGGATCAAAAACAGATTTATGTATTTTAAGTTGGCCAAACGAAATGGGAATCTTAGGGGCAGGCATAGTTAAAAAATTGAATAACTCTATATCAGTTTTTGCTTCGATAAATAAATCAAGCAATATTTTAATTCTAGAATATGCCATGTTCAGTTTGTTTCTTGAAACTTCCACATATGTATTACTATCTAAGATCACATTCATTCTTCTGATGTAGTCCACAGTATTCAAAATCACAAGGCCTCCCCCTTTATCAGGTTGCATGATTTTCACATTTGCTTGTTTAGGAACTCAAGTGCTTGTCTTTCACTGTTAGTTATATTAGAGCTAAATCCATTATTCTTTTTTGTAAATGACAGGCAATTTAGTTTATCTAACTCACAAACTTGTTCAAACAACAATAGTGTCAGATGTAGTGGAGGGTAATATGTGCTTGATACTCAAAGTATGCATCGGAAGTTCGTTTTGTCCCAACAGCACTTGTAAATTTAACTTCCTTACAAGCAACTTTACATCCAACAGAGTATTGGCTAAATCTGCTCTATATGCAGGCACAAATGTTTGTCCCTTCGCCAATAAATCAACAAGTTCAATACTAATGTCTAATTCAGAAAAATTATAGACTTTAAAGTCATTTGTTGAACTCAAAATTATTTTACAGTCAATACTTGCAGAATGGTCGACAGTTTTTACCTGCTCTTCCTGTTCTTTTTTGGTCCCTGGTTGTTCCTCTGATATTTTGTCTTCTGAGGATTGTGATTGAAGGACCTGTTTTGAAAATTTTTACCCTCGCTGGGCCAGCTTGTTCTGTATAATCCATTTCCCTGTCTCTATTAGATGCCAGACGTTCGCTTCTCCGTATTTGTTGGGCAGCATTCTCCTCCATGTTGTCTGCACTCTGTGGGGGGGTGGGTCTTGGGCACCGATTTCATTTGAGCAGTCCTCCCATCTGTCCTGTCCAATCACACTTGACGTTTGAGATCCAGGAGGTTTCGGATAGGCAGAACCTGCAACACTGGCTAAACAATCTCTTTTTAGATTTTTTAGTTTAGTTTCTTTAAGTTTACTGATATAGGAGTCTATACTTTTAAACAGTCTATTATAATCAAAATGGTAGCGCTGGAAATCATTGTCCATAATAACAGAGCTATCCAAAGCACTAGCTTCATGTATAATATTGTCTACTTGAAGTTGGTAGTTCTTACACATCACTTATAATAACTCCAAGCCTTATTTATTAAATAAAGCAGTTAGTTCTTTATGGAAAGCTGAGCCTTCCACCAAACCTGTTGGATAATGGCACACTCTGAGTCCTTTAGGCACTATCTCTTCACTAATACACTGTCGGAAGTATGAAACTTCCAGTTGTAGTTTCTTACATTTTACCATCATACTGTCCAGCTGTTGTAAGCGATTTGATAAGCTTAAAGATCCTCCAGCCGGTTGCTCCCGCATTCCTGATGTATTATTTGTGATGAAAGACAATGGCTCAACAAGCCAATTGTTAAGGTTGGGAGCCCCAATACGCCCCGAGGATCTGGTGATCTCATTATTCAACAAAACAGCTGTTCTGTTGTTCTCTTGTTGTTCTGTTGTTGAGCTAGTCGCAGCATGAGGCAAACCACCATTGTTTTGATTATTCTGAGTTATTACATTTACTTACAATTTTGATGCCTACAGGATTGCTTACTTAGATGTGTATTTGAGTAAAGGCAGTATTAATAAATGCTTTATAGCTAAGATCTTTAGAAAAGAAACTTACTCTAACTCATTACTACATTTCAGTAGCTGTCACCAACTTCACCAGAAAAAGTCAGTAAACAAGGGTCAGTTTGTAAGGGCAGCACGCATGACATCTTTCGAGGTTGACTTTGATTATGAATGTAAAAATTTACATGACATGTTTACTAAAAGAGGATGCCCCCAGAATTTAGTATCAGAAGTGAGGTGGGAGGTACAACATAAAAGAATGACAGGTTTCTGTCAACCCAATCTATCACAGAGGGAAATATTAGTTCCACCGAATAGTGATTTGACTGAATCTATGAATAATTCAGCAAGGTCAACCCATGGTACACACAATCTAGTCACGATGTATAGCGTGAATGCCCAAGAAATGTATTCTATCCTGATTAAAAACTGGGATATAGCTCAAAGTGATTGTATGGTGAGACAAAAACTAAAAGAGCCCCCTCATATTACCTTCAAAAGGGGTCCCAACCATGAAAAGCATCTTGGAGAGGAAACCGAATCTCCTTACACCTAGGACAGGAATGTTTAAATGCCTTATGTGTAATTTTTGTAAATATATAGATATAAGTCAGAATTTTACCATCAGGGAGCAACGTTATAAGACAAAACACAAGCTAGATTGCCAATCTAAGATAGTGGTATATTGTGCCAAAGTTACCCAGCCTTCTATATAGGCAAAACGGAGAGAAGACTAAGAGAACGAGTCTATGAACATCAATATGCTATTAGTAAATTAAAATTGGAGAATGCCTTAGCAAGGCATATAAAAGAATACCCACAACATCAGTTAAAATTTTGTGCAATAGATTGCATCATATCAGATGGAAGGGGTGGCCCAGAAACATTGTTGCTAGAAAGACTGGAACTGTTGTGGCAATTTCGTACTGATGCATATCATTACCCTGGTCTGAACGAAATGTGTTCCATTTTCTGTATTTTAAAGTTGAGAAGCTTAAATAGATGAAGTTTAATTATTTGCTAATTTATAAATAATTTTATTATATGGTATAGTAAGTGTGAAAGTAAGTTTGTTATAAACAAGTATAACTATGCATATATAAATTATAACAATTTTTTTACATTGTATGTAGTGAGTAAAAAAGTTTGTATAATGGGAGCTGAGGGGTTAAATGCCAGATGGAATGTTATGGGAGCATTGTAGTGAAAAAGTGTGTGTTTTATTGCTTTTGAATTGATCATGTGACTAATTTAATGTGTATATAACGTGTAGTATTGAAAGTAACTGTTATCTGAAGAAGTCTTGCTAAAAGGCAAGATGAAAAGCGCTTCATATTAAAGTTTTTAGGAAGTACTCAGTCTGGTTCTTTGGCAAGTAATTTGATTCATATGTACAAAGGTTGACAGACTTGTGGCTGGAGCCACAAACACTGGGCCAATATTGGTATGCTGCTGTGATACCCTCATGCATTTGCTGTTGTAATAAGGTTTATTGTGACATATGTCCTATGAGGGATATGAAGTCAGTAACTCTCATGGCTGTCACCATGTACTGACTGCAATCCTCAGGCTATGCTTCTGCAGTTCTAAGATAGGTGATCTGTGAGTAACACAAGAAACATAAGACTCCAAACACTAGCCAGTCTGCAGATAACCCTACAGGTGGGAGTTTCCTCAAACACATAACACTGTCATGACAGGTATTAACTCATGTAGACCAGCCATATCCACATAAACCCTGTTAAACCAACATTACTACAAATGCAGAAGAGCAAAACTTACATTCTGCAGTCATGTCTGGAACATCCCCCTCCTGTTTGTTGGCCTGTATCCACAGTGTATGTTGTTAGAGGTATATCCCACTACCATCTGTGATGCTGTTTGCCAAACACCCATATGAAGTCCTGCTCACAGTAAATGAAAAGGACCAATACCCACATGATGTTCCTAGTTATAGGAGTGTGTTCCCATGCAATTGGCTATGGGAATGTTACCACAGCTGTTCCACATGCAATCAGCTATTGGGGACTGCAATTTGTGCAGAGGCCATCAGCTGATCATGAGCATCACTTACAAAACACAAGCTGCTGCCTAAGCAAAGCAGGTGTACTTCTCCACATCCACCAGAGAGGGAGTGAGAGAGACAGAGACAAAGTAAAACAGGGAGGGGGCGGGAGAGTCAAACCTAAGCATGTTTGTGTCACACACGTACCAGTGTGGGATTTCAAATCCCTGCCTATGTATTGCTATCACATGTCTATGCAGTTATTGCATGCGCCACAGAGCTTACATTTTGGGGAGCTGTCCAAAGGTATATTCGATGGTGAGTGACATCAGCAACAGTGATAAAGAAGGGATAAGGTAAGTGTAGTATACGTGCCTGTGCACATGAACAGGTGTCAATGTCAACACAGCCACACTCTCTCAGGGACTCACACACATTATCACAGTTGGCAGGGTCAGGATTAAACTTCCTAATTAGCTAGTTTGCCACAATACAGTAATACGCATGTATCACATGCACCACAGGGGTTATCAGGATGATATATGGGCAAAGGGTATGTCAAGGTGTATGACATCAGAAGGCATGCTTTAGTAGGCCAATGGGAGGTGTAGTGAGTGTGAATGGTGTCCAAATCATTATACTACACACACACACACACACACACACACACACACACACACACACACACACACACACACACACACACACACACACACACACACACATTTCCAGTACTGATATGCATGGGTGCATTGCTTCACAGGTGTGTAGTGGTTGACAGTGCCAGAAGGCTGTACAAGGCTAGGTAAAGGGTATACCTTGCCATCAGGCCACATGACAAAGGTCTGCAGTGTGGCTCAGGCATGTAGTGTCTGGATTGGCCCACACAGGTGGGTATTGTATTCACCATCCAGTCATCTGGGTTATTATTGTGGGTGGCCAGTGCTGTGCAATGCTTGCCATGTATGTGTTCTATAGTCCATGACATGGACGGTATCTGGGATGTGCACACATCCCACATGCATGTTCTGTGACATGTGGAAGTGTATCTGGGGTGTCTGGGGAATGTTGTGTAGGCAGATTGTTATCATCAGATGTGCCATTCCTGGCCTCGTGTGGTGGGAACTGGCAATGGACATCATGTTGACCCGGCACCTACATTGGCAGCATGATACAGGTATTTCCTGGTGTCAGTGGCATCTGTCCATACAGGGCATGTGTATAAGGCATGGTATGTCCTTTGTGGGTTACATTTGCTGGCTCTACAGTTGTTGCAGGTGTCCAGTGGGAAACATAATGATGGAGCACTGTATGCAATGATTTGCCTATTGTAGGGATGGGACAGGGTACATTGCCCTCTGTAGCCCACTGCAATCACACCATGGTTACTATCTGTGGGCAATATGCAGGGAACTACCAACATAATGGTTGTTGCCTAGCTGAGTGTGTTTGTGTATGAGACATCAGTGGAGAATGTTCTCTGGGTAATACAAGGGTTGCCTATATTGTTCACCAAGCCACGATGTCACATGTAGGGGTATGGATTGTCTACCCCAGCCTCTTTGCTATTTGACATCTGTTATCTTTGTAAGGTGGACATTGTGACATATAATAGGCCCACCATATAAGAAATTTGCAAAACCCACTCCACAATGAGTCCAGTTGTTACACATTCACAGCTACCTCCACACAGTATATGAATGACAAACACACACACTAAGTCTCACAGTTGCCACATCTGGGATTAGAACTCCTACCTAACTAGTACATCACACTACAGCATTACACAGTTATAGCATGACCCATGGAGATTACTGGGTTACTACTTCCCCAAAGGTGTATTTCAAGGTGAATGACATCAGCAGGCTTGCCAGAGTAGGGCAATGGAAGTTGCAGTGATTGTGAATGGCCTCAAAAGCATTGATCCCTACACAGACAAACACACACACTTTTACACTTGCCATATCTGTGAATAGAACTCCTACCTAACTAGTATATCACACTACAGCATTAAGCAGTTATAGGACGCGCCACTGAGATTAGTGGGCTACTCATTTCCCAAAGGTGTATTTTAAAATGAATGTCATCAGCAGGCTTACCAAAGTAGGGCAATGGAAGTTGTAGTGACTTTGAATGGCCTCAAAAGCATTGATCCCTACACAGACAAACACACACACCTTTACACTTGCCATATCTAGGAATAGAACTCCTACCTAACTAGTGTATCACACTACAGCATTAAGCAGTTATAGCATGCACCATGGAGATTATTGGGTTACTCCTTCCACAAAGGTGTATTTCAAAGTGAATGACATCAGCAGGCTTGCCAAAGTAGGGAAATGGAAGTTGTAGTGACTGTAAATGGCCTCAAAAGCATGGATCCCTACACAGACAAACAAATGCACACACGCACAAACTTTTACACTTGCCATCTCTGGGAATAGAACTCCTACATAGCTAGTATATCACACTGCATCATTACTCAGTTATAGGGCATGCCACGGGGATTATTGGGCTATGCCTTTCACAAAGGTGTATTTCAAAGTGAATGACATCAGCAGGCTTACCAAAATAGGGCAATGGAAGTTGTAGTGATTGTGAATGGTCTCAAAAAGCATTGATCCCTACACAGACTAAAAAACACACACAAACTTTTACACTTGCTATGTCTGGGATTATAACTCCTACCTAACTAGTATATCACACTACAGCATTACGCAGTTATTGCATGCACCATGGAGATTATTGGGCTAGTCCTTCCGCAAAGGTATATTTCAAAGTGAATGACATCAGCAAACTTGCCAAGGTTGGGCAATGGAAAGTGTAGTTCATGGGTTCATAGGTTGATACTAGGCTATTGGCCCAAGGGCTTATACATGCATAGACATGACAATTCTCTGCTATGTCTTCCCACAATATTTACCTCCCTGGACCCCTGTCTAGCAGGGCAGCTGACATAATCCCCGGGGTCAATTTCCTATCTTCCATCCAATCGTTCATGTTCCTTTTGAAGAGGTCCAAAGAGACACTCTGCTTGACATGTATGGGCAGTCTATTCCAGAGTCTGGGGAATCTCTTGGTCAGGAACACATCACTCCAGCATGTAATGTTCATTGTGATGACAAGATTTGGATCCCTGGAACATGTGGCTCTGAGGGTTTGGAATTCTTTAAGTGTAGCATGTCCAACAGCTGTGGGTTTGACATGACATAAGCAGAAATCGCCTCTGAGAATACAATATGTGACAGAGTATAGCTCGATGATTTTCAGGCAGTCAGCATAGGACAGCTGGTTTAGGCCTGTGATTCCTTTCATGAGGTATGTCTGCAGCCTTTCTAGTTGTTGCAGATGTCTTGTGAGGTACATACATAACGGCCATTGTTGTCTGTACTGGGTCTACTGAGAGATGACTGCAGTGGGACAATGGCCTCCTTTTCCTGGATGTAAAGCCCTTAGTGGTGAGGTGTGCCACATAGGTAGGTTTCCTGACTGTTGTGGTGATGTGGTTATCAAAGGTGAGACCAATGTCCACCTGTGTCCCTAAGTCTGTTATCACACTTTAGGTGTTTAGTGTACAACCACCTATGTGATATTGAAGGCCTTGTTGAGGTCCGGATAGGCTGTGTGAACCACCTTACCCTCATCCACAGCTCTGCAGATGGACTCACAGTTGTCAATCAGGTTGAGGTGACATGATTGGCTCTTCACAAACCCAACCTGGTTGGGGTCCAGTGTTTGCAGGTTGCCAATGTCTTTTTCAATTTCCATGATAATACATTCCATAGCCTTGCAGATCAGGCACGTCATACTGCTGGGGCTGTAGTTCCCAGGATCTAAGGTGAATCCCCGCTTGTGTACTGGGATAACTGTAGCTGTGTGCCACACAGTGGGCATGAATCCTGAGGTGTGGCTATGATTAGACATGGCACATAGGTGAGGTGCCAGTTCAATTTGTAGCTCAAGTAGTACACAGCCTGGGATGTTGACTGGTCCCATGGCTGCTGTTGTCATAGCTCTGAGAGTGTGTTTTTTACCTATGTGGCCATTATTACTGGAATCTGGAAATTCTTCCATGTTGAGATGGGCCCTCTGGGGGGGGGTGAGAGGGGGGGGTGCAGTTGGCACTGAATTGATCTGCCAGGATATTGGCAATATCCCTGGGAGCAGTATATTTAATACCATTCTGTTGTAGCTCAGAGCAGATCTGAGCATTGCCATTTAGATTCCTCACATAGCTATGGAACTGCTTGCAGCTGTCTTTGACATCTTTGGCTATATTATGTTCATAACTAGCTTTGGTGGATGTTATGAGGGATCTCTGCTTCTTACTGTGACTGGTAAGGGAGTATTTTGCATCCTGGAAATTCTCTCATTTTTGCAACAGTTTCCTCCTTTTGTTGTACAGTATGTTTATGGCAGGGGGCCACCACATTGGCTTCCTTTTCTTGGTGGGGAGCTTCTTGGTTCTATATTGGATGGCACGATTCATGCATGAGTGGATGTGCTTGTACAGAGCCTTCATGTAGGATTCATCAGTGATCCTTTTAGTTCCCATCTGCATGGGTGTTATGACATTAGTCACATCTGACATGTGTAGCATGATGTTGGCTTTGGAGATGTGTGTTACGGAAGTTTCCTTACTGAGGGGTGGGATGTTGATGTTAAGGGTGATTAGCTCATGTATCCAAACGAAAAGCAACAGGACACTGCTGTAGATACAATAAAATTTAATAAAACTGAAACACAATGTAAGCGCTTTCGGGATTCACCCTTCATCAGACAAAAATACATTCAACAAACTTCATTTTTAAAAAGAAGAACAACCAATAGCATCTAGTGAAAAACCCGCCTATTCAAAAGGGTGAGTTTCACTGGTATTACATCATTTAATCCCGGATCTCTATGTGCCATTAGTTCAATAATCCATCTAGATTCAGCCAATGCAGTCTGATGTTTTTTAAAAATGAAGTTTGTTGAATGTATTTTTGTCTGATGAAGGGTGAATCCCGAAAGCGCTTACCTTGTGTTTCAGTTTTATTAAATTTTATTGTATCTACAGCAGTGTCCTGTTGCTTTTCGTTAGGATATATTTGTGTTTTAAAGTTTGACAGGACTTTGGCATAGCGCAGGAATTTTCTTTCTGTAGGTGATTATCTCATGGGCAGACCTGACCACCGATGTGGTGACCATAGGTGTGGAGCATTGATTTCCCATGTTGGTAATGACCAGGTCTAGGATATTTGAGCCCCTGGTGGGACTATGGGTTACTTCATCCAGGGCATTGGGAATTACGACTTCCAAGAACCGTTGGGCACACGTGTTGGTACACACGTAGTTTTCCCAGTTAATGGCAGGGTGGTGTAAGTCACCCAGTATTAGGGTGTTTGCTTGTATCATGATATTTCACAGTATGTTTCAAAAGCTGTAGTTGGAATCATGGGGCATGGTGGGTGACCTGTAGCAAGCTATACAATTTGAAATGCAGTCTAACCTACTGTTAGTTGCACCAGGGGTATTTCAGACACATTCTGTTGGGCAAGTAGCCTGGTGGTGTGAATATCCTTGGTGAATATGGACACTCCTCCACCTTTATTGTTTTGGTCCTGGTTTGGTGGCCAACAAGTGTGGTGAGAGCTGTACCTGGTATTGCAGGGGTGCTCTCTGGAGTCTTGGATCAGGTCTCTGTTACTGCACAGTTATTGATGTTCGCAATTTTTAGGTGTGCATAGTGACTGTGAATGGCCAATAAAACATTGATCCCCACACACACACACACACACAGACACACACACGCACACGCACACACACAGTTGCCATGTCTGGGAATAGAACTCCTACCAAACTAGTATATCACACTATGGCATTATGCAGTTATAGCACAGGCCTTGGACCTTACTGGGCTACTCCTTCCCCAAAGGTGTATTTCAAAGTGAATGACATCAGCAGCCCTGCCAAAGTAGGGCATTTGAAATTGTAGTGAGTGTGAATGGCCTAAAAAACATTGATCCCTACACAAATAAACACACACACACACATACATACACACACACACAATTGCCATGTCTGGGATTATAATTCCTATCTCACTAGGTACATCACAGTACAGCATTATGCAGTTATAGGACATGGCACAGAGATTACTGGGCTACTCCTTCCCCATAGGTGTATTTCAAAGTGAATGACATCAGCAGCCCTGCCAAAGTAGGGCATTTGAAATTGTAGTGAGTGTGAATGGCCTAAAAAGCATTGATCCCTACACAGGCAGACAAACACACACAAGTGCCAAGTCTGGGTTTAGAACTCCTACATCACACTACAGCATTATGCAGTTATAGGAAGCGCAACCGAGATTACTGGGCTACTACTTCCCCAAAGGTGTATTTCAAGGTAAAGACATCAGCAGGCTTACCATAGTAGGGCAATGGGGAGTGCAGTGTGTGTGCATGGGCCATAACCCATTCATCTAGAGGCAGACACACAAGACTCAGGCACACACACGTTTATATTCCACAGGTACGTGTATACAACTGCTAGATGATTACTGACTTGTACAGTCATGTTACACAGTTATCACAAGCACCACAGACACTATAGTGCTGAGGGATACTAGAGGCAAATGTCTACGGTGATTGACATTTGCACATCATGTGGTTTTAGTCAATTCGATGTATGCTGGGTGGGACAGGCCTCATGATGGGAGGCTCTTTGTCACTGTCTGTCACTCTCTTCCACACATCTATGTATGTGAAATTTTGGCCTATTATAGTGTGTTGTCCTTGGATATATGTGTGTATTCCTATCCAATGTGTGTGCAAAACATGACTGGTGTATACTGAGGAGTGTGTGCACTAACATATGTGACTGTCAGATATGTATGGTCCACTGTTGTTGCCAGATATGGCCTTCATTTCTCTAAGTGTGGGAGCATGCCCAGTATGACCTTCTGTATTGAATGTGTGAATCCATTCCAGGTAGATTGTACTCCAGTGCAGGCTTTTGTGTTCTACACCTACAGCTAGCAACCTGTTTCTGTGGAATATCTGTAGATCGGTTGACAATATGGGGTCAAAATGGGCAAAGGATAGTGGGTTACTGTAGGTAATTGTGTCTGTGCTGCTTCTGTTACATGGTCTTGGTGTTAGCAGAGATATTCGGACATATGTACTGTTTTACACTGTGATGTTTTATGTCATCAAGTACTGTCAGGTATATATATTTGCTTGCAGTGATGTCCTGGGGAACACAGGGTGAATGCAGCTGTGTCCAATATTGTGGTCAGCAGCCTACATATTCTTACACAATCATGCCATTCTGGAGGGGAAGCTGCAGACACTTGCTGCTGGGTCAGTGTAAATGGTTCAGCACCTTGTTAGAGTAGTGGCTGAGGATCTCATGCTTGTACATCCATCAACGTGACAGTATGGCCATATCCTGCTGTGGCCATACCTCACAGCTGTACAGATTCACACTGGTTAGCCAGAGGCAGGGGTCATAATTCTGGACATTACCCCTTTACATTGTGGTTTAGAGCAGGTATGTAGCCACCCATTATTGTGTTTGCAGCCAGGGATAGTATGTGCACATGGCTGAGTTTCGGACTTCACATACTCCATGCTGCCCATGCTCCTATCCCCCCTCTATTATTTTATCCTCTTCCAAACATTATGCAATCATTATCTGATATGTTCCCTATAGTTATCACCTCATCCCAGCAGTAATTTGGTGTTCATCCACAGTTCATGCAATAGGACATGGTGGACATGTTACTGGGATTTGTCCACATGGCCTTGCACTTGGGTTCTGTGGACTGTGTTATGTTGTTATTTGGGAATCCATGACATAACATACATTGGCAGTACGAGTGAGACACAGGCCTTTGGCAAAGGACTGTAGGCCATTTAGTAGTGATGCAGGCCAGCTGAAGCAGGCCATTGCATTCTGCCACTCCTAGAGTCCCAGACTGCAATACACTATATTCCCCAGGGGTGACAGGGTAGGTGTGCAAGGTGTTCATGCCAATACCTTCTCTCATTATTGATCCAGTGGTGTGGATACTGGCAGGGTGCTACTTACAGCTAGGGATGCACCTGCATGGGACACTTGTTCTACATGCTGCATTCTTTAGGTATTGCCATACAGAGGTGGGGGTCATATTGTACTCATTCCCAATAGCAGGGATAAGACTGGAGAGGGTACCTGTGGGTGATGGTGGGGTGAACTGGGTGCATGTGTGCTATGGACACTACTTGCATCTGAGTCACAGATATGCATGGGGCATTCCACTTATGCTGGCTTGTGCGGGGACATCAGCTGTTTCTCAATACTTCATATCTATGACCTTTGTGGTCTGCCAGTGTTTGGCCAGACAACATCGGTATTCCCTACTACAAGCCCATATAATGTGCTAACTGTATGTACAATTCCAAGGGTGTGTCCATTTGACAGTCACATATTATACACTGCCCATCTGGGGTACTTCCCCCTGTGTGCTGCTTGTATGTCTCGGCCCACGTTCATGCCATGTCCATCTTTCAGATGGTGACACATATTACTTCCAAACATTTACTATGGCTTACTGCTGGAATGTGTTTTGCTGGGAAGCATTGTTTTTGGCACTGCAGTTGTGACAACTTGGCCCTGTCATCAGCAGTA
Source organism: Protopterus annectens (assembly GCF_019279795.1). Classification (NCBI taxonomy): domain Eukaryota; kingdom Metazoa; phylum Chordata; order Ceratodontiformes; family Protopteridae; genus Protopterus; species Protopterus annectens. Next base: position 526,087,326 of record NC_056735.1, on the reverse strand, counting down.
ATGCCAATGCCCAACAGGACAAACCTCACCATGCATACATACTGACCACCCTCACACAATATGCAACACACACACCAACCTAACACACACAGCCCTGAATATTGTACACATGCTACAATCTATCCTGCTACCTTGGCCAGCTCAGGTAATCTGTGCTCCACTGTTATTATACCTACACATACATGTTACTACATTTCTACATAGGTTTGGGGGGGCACACCTGACTGTTACTACATTTCTACATAGGACGGGGGGGGGCACACTTGACTGTTAATATATTTCTACATAGGATTGGGGGGCACACTTGTTACTACATTTCTACATAGGATTTGGGGGCACACCTGACACTTGTACACATTGTCCATCTACTTTCTGGATTATTTGTGACTTGTACACATTTGCTATGACTGTACTGGTATTTCAGGTACTCCATTTCATATTCTGCCCTATCATGCTGACTAGAGGCATACCAGTGCACTACAGGTCTTAGGTGTGATTGACCTACATTTCAGTTTCTGACTTCTTACCCTTCAGAACTAACATCCCACTGCCTGACCTGTTGTAGTCTGTCTGCATAGGTCTGGGGGGGATGTTCTCCATAGCCATCAATCAGAGGCCTTAGCACAGCCTTTATTTGTGTGTGTCTATGCCTGTACTGCTGGCTGAGAATGGTGTTGGGTATGTGAGCTTCCCTGACTGGCATGTGTGTGTTCTATGGACACACATGTGGCCCAGCACATTTCCTACAGTGAGTTCTGCCACCTTGTCTAGTACTGGCTACTATGGTGACACCAGCATTTGTTACAGATCTCATGCTGCCAATATAGGTGTCTACTATCTGCTGGCATCCCATTCAGCCACTTGATTCCCTTGCATGCTCACATCCATACCATAGATACAAGTAACAACACATACTACTCCATTCGGCAATTGATAAGGAGAGTGACTTACTGAGGATGGTGCTGGAGGGCTGACTGTGTCGGATGCATACAGTACACTCCCTGTACATGGTTAAGCACAGGTAGTGTCATGCTTGGCATCCCTTTTGCTGTATGTGCGTGTCAGAGAGAGGTGTCATTCCCTGGGTTCCTACTGTGTCAGTGTATGTGCTATGCGTTGTCTCTTTGCCATGGCCTGTGCATACTTGGCATGCCTCCTTCTGCCTACTGGGTCAGGCTCAGGTTGTTCCTCCTCTGAGTCACTGTGCATTTGCAGGCCTTGACAATGGTGGGGGGCTGTGTGGCCCTGCCCCGTGCTGTTCCTGCTGCCGCTATTTCTGCAGGATCATATTATGTAGCATGGCACATATGATGACAATTTGGGTACATGTAGCTGGTGAGTACTGCAAGGCTCCATTGGATGTGTCCAGACACCAGAACCATGACTTGAGCATCCCAAATACATGCTCTATTATGATTCTGGTCTGTGCATGTGCCTCATTATGGAGTTCTTGTTCAGGTGTGTGTGCATTTCTGATGGGTGTCATCAGCCATGGTTTCAGTGAGTAACCAGCATCCCCCACTAGGTGGCCATAAGGGATGCCCCCATTGGCAAATCTCTGGTACAGATGCATCAGATGCCAGATGTGGGTGTCGTGATAGCTTCAGAGTAGCCAGCACACACATTCATTATAATGCCCTGGGCATCACACATGACCTGGCAGTTGATAGAGGGGAAGCCCTTGCGTTTGATGTAGACCTTACACCACTCACCGGGTGGTGCTTTGATGCATATGTGCATGCAGTTTATAGCGCCCACTACCTCAGGGTATTCTGCTATTTGGTGGAAGAGATGCTGGCCAATGCCTCACGGCAGTTGTGGAAATATATGTGCTCACTGGCATGTGTTGACATGGCATCCAGGAACCGGTGGAGTACCCTGGATGCTGATGCCTGTGAGATCCCCATGATATCCCCAGTTGGCCTTTGGAATGTACCTGTGGCTAGTATTCTTAAGCCTACACATACTTTGGTATTCACTGGGATGGGTTCCCCTCTGTTGGTTCTGTGGGTAAGGTGTGGCTGGCACAGCTGAACAATTTGCTGTAGGAGGTCCCTGTCCACCATATAGCGCTCCACAATCTCTAGCTCATGTAGCTTTTGGTAGATTTCCCTGGGTCTGTACACTCTTCTCCTCACTGTGGGTTGGTCATCAGCATTCTCATCCTCACCACCCTCATCCTCTTCCACATGTTGATTTATGATAGCTGCTGCAGCCCCTATCATTTTGTTGCTTTTGTTTGGTAAAATTTCCCCGCTTGTGTACACCGGTGGTGTAGAGTTTGTGGGAAAAAACAGAGGGAAAGGTGTTTCCATAGTTTATAGTAGTGTGCTGGGCTGGGCTGCTGTCTGTGCAATTGGCTGATTCTGATACATTTTACCTGCCAGCTATACTAGTTCTCCTTGATTACCTTCCTACTGCTATTTTCACTTCCCAATCCCTTTCTGTTTAAGCCCAGGGGCATGCCGCGCAAACACAGTGCTCAGATGTGCACAGAGATGCTATTTCCTGGTTTACTTTTTTTTCCTTTAAAACACGGTGCGCAGTGCGCATACCCGCTTAAGCAATGTAAAAAGTGCTAGGCAGCCTCAGACATATCCCCTTGCTTAGCTCTGCTAAGCTAAGGGCGAATCCAAGCCATAGGGCTACAATACGCCTACATTATGCCTGACACACCCCTCTATGATGTCATCTAACTCTTAGACTTGCACCATGGTCTTCCTGCACTGACACAGTTGGGTGCAGGCTAGCCATGAGGGGGGATCTAGGATTCAGTATCATTCCCCTCATTTGCATAGGATTGCTTGCTAATGCCTAGTTACAAGTCCCGCACTGAGCCTTCCCCCTTAGCAACCACTATTCACTGGCCATGTTGTCTTCTGCCTGACATTGAGTATAATGGCAAAATTGTGATTTTGGATAGAATGCTTATTTCAAGTTTTTTTTTTACTTTTGGCCCGATCCCATTTTGTGTGCCGCTGACCTATGCTTAAACAGCCGAAATCGGCTAAAAAAAATAAAAGTTTTTTTTTTTTAATTTTTGCAACTTTCCACATTATATACACCCTTTATTTGGAGCTGTCATGGCTCCGTTTTGTAGTTTGCAGAAATGTACTGGGTTACTAACTGAGTACATTTCTACAGACTACATTAGTCCTCCACGGCCGTCTGCCAGCTTCCTGTATTGCAAATTCACCTCATTTGCATGGTTTTCACCTGCAAATGGGGTAATTTGCATACAGGAGCTGTGTCCATGCAGGTATAGAACAGGAGCGCTTGTGCACGTACTGGGAGCTTATTCCTGCATCGCACGGCAGCCATATTGTCTCCAGCAGCTCCTGCACTTTTCCTGCATGCTGTGCAGAGTTTGCTGAATCCTGGGGCATGTCTCTGTGACTGCATAAACATCGACTTCTTCCCAAGTAAGAAGTGCCTCCATTGAGTGTAGTTTCTGATTTAAACTCCTAGCATTAAGCAGCATAACTTTGAGTTTGTCTTTTGAGGATATTTTTAAATCAGGAACTTTGTTGTTATGACATTGCCTAAAAAAGTCACTATGGAGGAGGCAAGTACCTTGGCCAATAACCAGAAGGCAACAGGTGACAGATGAAGACCATCCCTGGCAAAGCAGAGTGGTCTGTCGACTGTATCATCCCAGCCTGATAACTATTGGATCCCTCTGGAGTGACACCAGTAGCTAAGCCAATTATTGAAGTCAATAATTCTTTTATTTGTATTAAGGCATTATCCTGGGTGAAGGTAGAATGCTGCTTAGGGCTACGGCCATACCTGTCTGGGACAGATAATCTGAGAGGTCAGTCATATCTCTCTTCATTTAGTCCAGTGAGGTACATCTCAAGTAATTTACTCCAATATGGAGTATGACAGAGGTGTAACTATGGTTGTTGTTGAGAGACTTGAGTACATGTATGACTTTGCAGGTGCTGGCACCTGACAGGCAGCTACCATGACTTTATCCTTGTATACATCCTGGTGAGGTGGACATCTGTATGTCTCATTTTGGATTTGCCTGTGACCAAGGCATTGGTTTTCAGGAGTTTTGTCTTAAGGGCTTAATGGGTGACACGCTGATGCGTTTGTTTTTATGTGTAGTGGGTTCCATTGGTATGTGTCTAGTAGTGGTGGGGGGATGGTGTCCCAACTTTCAGAGTGTGTGTTCTGTTGGTGAGCTTTCTGCCATATCACTGGGAAGATCTCTGTACTGTTGTGACTTAATATTACAGACATTTGAGTGCATACCTCTCAACTATCCTGATTTGTCCAGAATGTTCATTTGTGTCTCATATTTGTGATCTTTTCTTCATAACGTTGTTTTCCTGGCAAATCATAGGCATATCATTTCAGAGTGATCTCAGTAACAGATGACTGACATTTGAGTTTAAAATGTCATGCTCTTCAGAAAGTAAATGCTAATGTACAACTTATATAGTCTATCAACTTCATAAGTTTGGATGTGGAATATTAACAATCTGTCCCTATTTCTGGCCATTTGTCCATCCATTTGTATGGCTTTGTCCACATTTCTCTCTTCAAGAGGTTGAGATTGTTACATTCAAACACATCCCCATGTGACATCTGTGTCAAATATGCCCCTATTACTGGTTATTTGTCCTCTCATTAAGTTTGTCTCTGTGCATATATGTTGGACTAATAGAATGACAGCTATTTGTATGCCATACGTCTCAGCTGTACAGAGTTTTTTGGAAAGTCCAGATTTTGCCTCATATTTTTATTCCATTTCTCATGCATTTATGGTTTTCTGGCAAATCACTGTTAAAGTATTGAGGGTTAAAGTCAGACAATAGTGACAGACATTTGAATCTGACATACCTCTCAACTGTCCAGATTTTCACTGAATGTCCAGATTTTTGTGTCATATTTTTGATTTGTTCCTCATAAAATTTGTGATTTCCTGAACTTTTGCAGCAAATCCATAAGGACTGAATTCACTTAATAGTGATAGGCATTTGAGTTTCAAACTTCAAATCATTCAGGAATGGCATGGTAACACAACCTTCTATCCTAGCAACTTTCTAAGTTTATAAGAGCAATATTTAAAATTTGTCTGTAATTTTGGGGCTTTGTCCCCCCATTATTTTTGGTGTTGTCCAGATTTTTTATGCTAAGAGGATGAGAGCTATGGTCTCAGACTCCATACCCTTCTGAAAATTCATGCAAATGCAAAACCTGTCATTCTATCAACTTTGTAAGTTTGTAATAGCAAATATTTAATGTGTGTCCCTAGTCTCCATCCTTTGTCGCCATATTATTTATGCTTTTGTCCATATTTCTTGCTATAAGAGTTTCAGAATGTGTACAGCCCTGGTGATCGTTAAGGCATTCTGTACAAATATGTGGACCATATGTGCTCTCCTTTATATGGAATTGATGATATCTGTGTTTGCTGACAAGGTGTCATGAGCAGCAATACTATTGGGAGCCTGCAAAATCTAGCTTAGGTGAGTTGTGCCTCATTAATATGCATTATGCACTGCCGCATGCTGAGCACCATCAGGGTAAGATGTAAACTCCATGTAGGCTCTGCATGGAGACTACGCAGGGTTTATTGAATTCGCACCATTGAGATTTACTGCATATTGCAGATTGTGATGTGTGCATCTTGTCAGGGTCTACTGGTGAGCAACTGCTACTAGCTACTCCTTACAAATAAGGCTAGATTAAGGACATCAAGAGCCTGCTGCTGAAGTGTATGATGGGCATATGGCCTACAGATCTCTCAGCTTTCCTTATTTTAGAGGACTGTTCCTGTAGTGCCAGTGGTGCAATAGGTAGTACACTTACCTGTGGTGTAGAAGGCTATTGGGTCTCGACACATATTCGATGAATTTCTGACACTGCTGTGCAGACTATATGACCAATATCTTAGTGGCAACATTATTAATGAAAGAGGACAGACACCTTACATCTCTCATAAGATCATAGGGGGTCATTGGAGGTTACTAGGCTAATGGTCCTTACATACAAATTCAACCAGTGTTCCCAAGGGTGTCTGGTTCAAGCAGACACTAAAATCAGCACCTATTTCCCCTGTCCAAGAGCGAAATTAAATGATCTAGTGTGGCAGAATTTTCCAGTAGAGTTCAATAAAGTTTACGGATGTTACACTCTCTCTTTGATAATGCATATGTTCCACCATTTTGTCACTCTCTGTTTTTAAACATTTTTCTAAACAGTATCCTACATTCCTAATGGAATGGAGAAGAATAATGTGCTAGTTTTTATTCAAATTGTATGTTAATCTGATGCCCAGATTTTTAGCTGGATGTTCCTAATTTTCACGGGCCTTTGTGTTTTCAATGTCTGCATGTTAGAGGTATAGTGGCACATGTTATTGCCTCTCATCTGCTATAATTTTTGTGTAGCATTATGACTTTGGCCCTCAGACTTAGCCTTGCTCCTTCTAGATCTATAATGTTCCTCTTAAAGTCAGACCTATTTGTCTGTATATACTTTATCAAATACATGGACTAAGCATCTATAAAAATTCATTACCAATAACTACATACAGTTTAAAATTTAAAGAGTTTCTATTCTGTAAAATAAGAAAGTGCCCCCCTTTCTGACCCACAGTTATGCTTTTAAAGGCCATAGCTATAATGTTTAATGCTTGGAAGTTGAGAGGTATGTCTTTGTTTTACATATATATATATATATATATATATATATATATATATATATATATATATATATATATATATATATTTAGAGAGAGAGAGAGAGAATGAATGATGGGCCTATGGCCTATCTTCTTATATACGAGTCTAATAGTAGAAGGATCACCTTTATGCAAGGGCACCACAGTTATTATTCTCAATTCCTCAGGGATGTAACCAGTGTAGATACTCTGGCTGAAGAGTTGATGGAAGTGTTTTTCTAAGTGGGACTTTACACTTAGTGGGACTTTATACTTCTCAGCAGGCATTCAGGAATATTGCCAGGACTTGTGTTTTTAATTTTAGAAAGCACCAAAATGACTTTGCACAAATTTATATCAGTAGGGGAATGTGAGGGAGGATGTATATGCCATAACTCCTGGCTGTGGGGAATACCAGATAGTTGTTCATTTGAGTGCTGTAATTCAGAGGCCAAGATGTGATGTCATTCTCTTATTTCCTGATGTTGCATTAGTCTGTTATCATCTAGTGTCATATTAAAACCATCAAGATGACATCTGCATATTGTAGGATGTCAGCTACTTAACTGCATCATCTCATCAGCATTTAGGCTATTTTAACATCCTAGGCAAAACTGTCCCCTTTGTCCGTCA